>NW_026732991.1:0-2500 GCF_028476545.2 Physella acuta | reverse complement strand
CAAAAGAATGGTAAGAAACCACCGCCATCATTACCCTACTTTTATTAACGAACAAAGAAGTTTTTTTTTACAATTTCTCACGTTTTAAAAAAATAAAAGCTAAATTTTAAAAATATTACACATTTTTTTTTTGCTTAGAATTGTGTTTATTATCAAAATTTCAAACTAGAATTGAATAAGAATGTCTATTTGGTAATATTATTTATTACCTAATATTAACATTTTTCGGGCATTTGTCGCATTCGGGCAAGTGTCCATTCGGGCATTTGTCGCATTCGGGCAAGTGTCCATTCGGGCATTTGTCGCATTCGGGTAAGTGTCCATCCGGGCGTATGTCGCATTCGGGCAAGTGTCCATTCGGGCATTTGTCGCATTCGGGCAAGTGTCCATTCGGGCATTTGTCGCATTCGGGGCAAGTGTCCATTCGGGAATTCGGCCTTCGGGCAAACGGCATTCGGGCAAGTGTCTTTCGGGAAAACGACCGGCTCCCCTTGCCAACGCCCTCCCACGCACTCTAAAAGACAACAAACACCAATCATAAAAGTATGTACCTGCCTGAGATACACTTTGTACTCCTCGCCCCCTAAAGCAAATTAAAAAACAAATTTTGATTTTTCATCTTGATGTTATGGTTGAAAACATCAATAAAGTTCAGTCCACCTACTCGACAGAGCAAATAAAACGATTTTTTTCTTACAAGTTTATTTCAAGCAATCAACACCCTTTTTTTTCAGCACTATTTTGATTTATATCTTAACATTTTCTAAAAACATCTATTAATTTTTTTTTTAGAAAACCACATATGACCTAGAGAATATTCTAGCATTAAATCCACGCCAATTACTTTTACCATATGTTTAAATTGAGAGCCGATCACCTATCATTACATGAATTCTTTTTTGGCAACGTTTTGATTTGTTTACAGGTGAGAGGGAGTGGGGTGGGGGGTGAGTACAGATTCTGGTCGCAAAACATTGCTAGGGCATATTTTATTTTCATTAGTGCTGGGGATGGGGGTGGACAGGTGGTCGGGTGGTCGGGGTGGGGGTGAGTGTATAACGTGGTAAAAACGCTTCTGGTAAGTGCGTGTTACGTAGCCCGGGGAGGGGGGGTCTAGACTGGGCGTCAATGAAGCAGTCAGTCTGAAGACCAAGACGATGGTGGCTGGTGAATATTTAACACAGTAACACCCAATGAGGCATCGCGTTTGTGAGGCAAATAAAGGAACAAATTGATGACTCGTTCACACATACAAACTGTTTTTATGAGTATGTAGGCGATGTTGCCAGGCATTAAAATTACTTTAATTCACATTAATGTAATTTTGTTTGCTTGAAGGATCTCTCTCTCTCTCTCTCTCTGTCTCTCTCTCTCTCTCTCTATATATATATATATATATAGGCTATATATAGTATATATATAGGCTATATTTATTGGGATGGGGTTCCATGGGAGGGGTTATAACACCCCCCCCTGCCTACGCCACTGACCCGGCATACACAACCAGAATTGGTTGAACCTCGTGTCTTGACGCTACCATACATTCACTAAAACGTGTTTAATTTAAGGTTTTTACAACAAAGTTCAAACTCTTTAACATTTTTTTTCCCGTTAAGATTTTATAACAACCATGTCCAATTCCAAATTGTTTCATCTGTTGTTCCGTTAAGTTTTTATAACAACCAGCCACAATTCGATATTGTTTGATGTTTTATTCCGTTAAGTTTATAACAACCAGTTCCAACTCCATATTTTTTTTTATTCTTGAACCGTTAAGTTTTTTTTTTATAACGGATATATATCTCAATAACACTGACGAACGTGGCAACGTTAGAAATTCGTTTTTTTATCGTCAACTAAAAACGTGCTAGTGTTAGCCTGAAGTTCGCGGTGTTGTTACAGGGTCTAAAAGAAAGTTGAATCAATATCTGGTGATTGTGATCTAGATAGATAATGTTTGTATAGAAAATCTATATGATGCCATACAGTGTACAGACTATACGTATACATATAGATTGTGCATAGGAAAAGTTGAATTAATAGATTGCGATGCAATCAAGATAGGTATTGCATTTATTGAAAATGAAATCGATAACTGTATGGCAATTTTTATACTCATGGATTTGTAGTGAAAAAGTACATTGATGTGTGCATATCTAAGTACATGTTTTGTATTACTGTGGGGGGGGGGGGGGGGGGGGGAGGGGTGTAAAGTTATGTGTGTGTAAAGTCAGGTGTAAGATGTGTGTGTGAAGGCAGGGGAGGGTGTGTGTGAAGCCAGGTAGAAAGTGTGTGTGTGTGTGTGTGTGTGTGTAAAGGCAGGTGGAAACTCTGTGTGGAGACAGGGAAAGGTGTGAGAGTGTGTGAGTGTCAGGCGGAAGAAGTGTGTGTGTGTGAAGCCTGGTGGAAAGTGTGTGTGTATGTGTGTGTGTGTGTATGAAGGCAGGTGGAGGCTTTGTGTGGAGACAGGGAAAGGTGTGTATGGGGGGGGGATGGGCTG
>NW_026732990.1:0-127500 GCF_028476545.2 Physella acuta | reverse complement strand
AGTAAAGGTCAAGACCCACTCCCTTCTCTTCTAGAAGAAATGCAAGGTACCCAGAGAAACAGAGGGTACCCAGAAAAACACAGGGTACTCATAGAAACAGACGGTACCCAGACAAACACAGGTACAGATAAACACAGGGTACCCAGAGAAACAGAGGTTGCCCAGACAAACACAGGATACAGAGAAACACAGGGTACCCAGAGAAACACAGGGTACCCAGAGAAACACAGGGTACACAAAGAAACAGAGGATACCCAGAGAAACACAGGGTACCCAGAGAAACACAAGGTACCCAGAAAAACAAAAGGTACAAAAAGAAACTGAGGGTACCCAGAGAAACAGAGGGTGCCCAGAGAAACACAGAGTACCCAGAGAAACACAGGGTACCTATAGAAACACAGGGTACCCATAGAAACACAGAGTACCCAGAGAAACATAGGGTACACAGAGAAACACAAGGTACCCATAGAAACACAGGGTACCCAGAGAAACAGAGGTTACCAAGACAAATACAGGAAACAGAGAAACATAGAGTACCCGCAGAAAGAGTTATCCACGAAACAGACCAGGCCAGTGGGCGTTAACTGCTGATATCACTCGCCCTTGTAGTTTGTAGTTCCCTACCTTTGTTCAATCTAAATCATCCAGCACATCATGTATTTAGAGAGCAGCTTTAATAGATAAAACTGTCATCAAAACTAGGTGAGTGCATGACATGAGGCTGATCTAACGTGTATTCACCAACACTAGATACGTTTGTGTTTTAATGGAATTTCTCTAAGTTTTGTTTCTGCACTATGTAAGCGTCTGTAAGGGCGTTAAACGAGTTGTCACGAAAAACGTTATATACTGAGGATGACGTTAATTGAAGATCAAATAAAAATCTACATCAAGTAGCTTTAATAGACTAGAGGAAAGTTCTAAGCAAAATAAATTGTGAACATACGTTTATAAAAAAAGAGAACATTTGAAACGTTAAAGAAATGGATAAGGGCCTCTTTAAAGCATTTTTTAAAGATCATTCTGAAATTAAATTTTTTTAACTGTATATTCATTAAAAAAAAGATTAGTTATCATGTCCTTTGATGAAGAAAATGAAGCCTAAACAAATTTCTTAGCGAATTGTCTTTGCTAAAAGATGGTTTGTTAAATAGGTTAGTTATACTAGTAGCTTGTTTGAACGTGGTCTATTTACTGGTGTTTTTTTTTTAATTAAACGTGTTTGTTAATGAGTTACTCGTTAATTTGGCTGTTTCTTAGTTGGTCTATTTTTAATAGGAGGATTATTACCGTAGGTTTGTTAGTAGGTAGATAATTAACAGTGGTCATTTAAATTTGTGGTTGTTAAATAGTGTTTAGCTACTAGTTTTTTGTTAATGCATTATTTGTTAATTGTCAGTTAATTATTGGTGTTTGTTAGCTGGTGGGTTGTAAAGAGTTGTAAGGTTTTAATTTGTAGTTTTTTAAAGCACATTTCCATTTATGGTTTTTTTTTCGAAAAGGAGTAATTGTGTAACTCGTGTGGATTTGGTTTTATAAAGGATGCTTTGAACAAACATCGGTTCATTCAGCCATTACTAAAAATAATATACTATTATAAAATTATAGTCTAAACATACAATATTACCAACACAACAATCTAACGACCATTCGTCATTTTCTTTATCACATTGTATACAACAAGCCATGCAATTTAAACTCTACATTAGGGCATCCTATCAAAATAGAAGCTTAAAAACCATTATCCCCACCCCTCCCGTTATCCCCATCCCTCCCATTATTCCCACCCCTCCCATTTTCCCCACCCCTCCCATTATCCCCTACCCCTGCATACTCTATCTAGACGGCCAGTCTTGATAGTCGAGTACAAATATTGGAACAGCTGGACCCGTGTCTTCATTCCCAGCCTACGATTACTACACGCGATTACGGTAATCGATGCCGAATCCGTTATTTTCGTTTTGCTTGGAGATACAAAGTGTAATCGATACCGCAAGTGTCTGTGTAACGATAATATGAATATTAAATGTTTAGTCGATACCTGCGTAGGAGATGTGAATACAGATCGGAGGAAAGTCTCTGTTAGGTCATGTCAATGAACAACAGGTTTGTATGTCAAGATTTGCTCAGAGTTTGTATGTCAGTGTTTGATAGGTTTGTATGTCAGTGTTCGATAGGTTTGTATGTCAGTGTTTGAGAAGTTTGTATGTCAGTGTTTAATAAGTTTGTATGTCAGTGTTTGATATGTTTGTATGTCAGTGTTTGATAAGTGTGTATGTCAGTGTTTGATAAGTGTGTATGTCAGTGTTTAATAAGTGTGTTTGTCAGTGTTTGAGAAATGTGGTTTTCAATGTTTGATAAGTTTGTTTGTCAGTGTTTGAGAAGTTTGTATGTCATTGTTTGATAAGTGTGTGTGTCAGTGTTTAAAATCACTTTCAAGGGAAGTAATACGTCTAAAAAGATGAAATGTGTATAATTTTTCAGACAATTAAACCTTTTGTGAAAGGTAATATACTTATTATGATTTTGTTCTTTGCATTTTTTTCTATTTAAATGTTAAATTGAATTGGTATTGAAATTGATCAATATCGAATGTTTTTAGATATCGATTTTGATTTTAGTATGAAAACGATTACTTTGAGAATATTACACAGTGGTGATGAAGACGAGTATTTTACTTTTAGAGAAATTAATTTCGTCCATTTTTCGTCCCGCGTGTTAAAAAATTATATCAGACTAGCAACATAATTTATCTAAAACACGGTGCCCTGTCAAAGGGGCCCTGTCAAAACGGCCCGGGACAAATCTGTTGCTAGTCTGATACTAGTCTGGTGCTATTCTGGTGCTAGTCTTGTTTTAGTCTTGTGCTATTCTGGTGCTAGTCTTGTTTTAGTCTTGTGCTATTCTGGTGCTAGTCTTGTTTTAGTCGGTGCCCTGTCAAAACGGCCCGGGACAAATCGGCCCCGTCAAAACGGCCCCGTTAATTTGACCCCGTCAAATCGACCCCCGACAAAACGACCCAGTCAAAATAGCCCCGTCAAAAGGGCCCCGACCTATTGTCTCCCGTCAAATGGGCTCCCGTCATATTGACTTGCGACATATAGGCTCCCGACAAATGGGCTCCCGATATTTAGGCTCCCGACAAATGGACTCCCGACATATTAACCCCTGACAAATAGGCTCAGGACATATTGGCTCCCGACAAAGCGGCTCCCGACATATTGGCTCCCGACATAAGGGCTCAAGACAAATGGGCTTCCGGCAAATGGGCTCACGACATATTGGCTCCCGGCAATTGGGCTCCCGACATATTGGCTTTTGACAAAATGACTCCCGACATATTGGCTCCAGAAAAATGAATGATATGACCACTATTGGCATAAAAGTAACCATTGTGTCCTACCTCCAATACCACTATAACCTCTTTTTAATGCCCGAAAGAAATTGTTTTTCATGAACCAAGATTAATTCACAAACAAATCGAGCCCTTAACAGCCAAATTCCACCAATTCTAAAGTTTTGATAATGTTTTATTTACAACAGAAAAGATCTGTTGCTTAAAAGCGAGCACAGAAGTGTAAATGTATGATATACATTATGTTTACATGATAACAGCAGTTTGTTTTGATAACCTACAAGCATACTGCAGTTAGGAAGGTACAGCGTGGACCCTTCTCTCCACACACTGAGTTGGAACAGCCTATCGACTCAATTATGGATGTCATAGATAGATGACCCTTAAATTAAAACATACTATATTTTATAATAGATAAACTAATATAAAAATAAGGCCTGCCGAACAAGAGATGCATACGTTGTATTACATAAGAGTGTTGGATACGCTAACTCTAAAGAATATTGATGAAGGGTGCCCTGTCAAAACGGCCCGGGACAAATCGGCCCCGTCAAAACGGCCCCGTTAATTTGACCCCGTCAAATCGACCCCCGACAAAACGACCCAGTCAAAATAGCCCCGTCAAAAGGGCCCCGACTTATTGTCTCCCGTCAAATGGGCTCCCGTCATATTGACTTGCGACATATAGGCTCCCGACAAATGGGCTCCCGATATTTAGGCTCCCGACAAATGGCTACTCGTATACACAACTCTATTACGCAGACATAAATCACCATCCTCATCTATCCCCGCTCTTGCCCAAGACACAATGGACAGATAAAGTAGAGTACATGTATTTAAATGACCTCAGCATACATGGGGGCTGATGTACATACAACAATACACACACGTAAATAGAAACTTATCAACCTATAATTTTGCCACAATTCGCACGAACCTGTGTTTTCTATTTTCAACATGCCTCAAAATTTATTACTTTCAAATCCTTTTAAACTCTGTTTAATCCTGTCTCAGCCGTTTCGTCAAATAAACATTAATAATCCCTCAGCATTCTTAGCGCCACTTTGATATTAAAATCTGTGGAATCGGATAGACGTATTAAAACGTCCACCTATTTATTGCGTGTTTGAAGACACGTGCATATTTGATCAGAGTAGTTTCTTCACTCTGTACCCGGTAATCTAGTACACGGGCGTCACGTAATGGGGTCAACTACAATATAACCTGGGCACTTTTGTCAGAATGTATGATCTGGTACAGGGGAATGAGAACTTGGAATATGCAAATGAGATGATATTAAATATGTAAATAAAAATATAATATAAAAACTGATGTTTTTTTTTTAAATTCTATTTTTCCTAAATAAGGCCTAAGAGACAAAAAATATATTTTCAATGCAGAAATTGAATTTTGATACTGTTGACGTTGTTTTATTTTAATTTTATTCCAGAGCCTATCATTTATCTCAAACGTAATTATAACACTCAATTTTTGTATATGTGGATAGAATGCGTTTTTATTTTAATATGAAAATCGTTTTAGTTTTACTTTATGAAAACTACATCTATCTAAATTAATAGATTACTATAGTTTAAAAAACACATAACTTTAAATTTTCAAACATATTACTTTAACTAAAAATACAAATTATATGAACTAATGATGTTAGAATTAAAAGAGGCAGGTCTCTCAACCAGTTACAATGTAAAATTTCAGACTGTCAAATAGCCGAGATCAACAAGGCAATACATTCTTCTCACCTTTAAACTTTGATAGCAGATTTTTAAAAACAAAACGCGTCTTTCGCGGCTTTTAGACAGAAAACGGGAGATTATTTTTAAAAAGCTAAAACCAGGCCATGCTATAACGTTCATTAAATTTTCATCCCAGCTGTAAATATTTCCCTGTGTGGTAGATAAAATGTAGTGTTGTATTGATCAGATTCTAGATTGGGAGGAGTTTGTGCAGAAGTTAATTCCAGCAGAAAGATGTGAAACACGTGTTCTCGGTGTGTTCTGTTGATCTAAGTCTAGATTATGTTTCACATTCTACTCTCAATCCCCCCACCCCCCACCCACCTCAACTATCAATGATGAATAGATGGGCTCATATTAGTGATACAACCACAGAAAGAGAATAAAATAAAGAATATATATATATATATATATATATATATATATATATATATATATATATATATATATCTGTATTGCTCTAAAGAACAATGTAACAAGTGGTTGAATACCGAACAATGACCATCAATCCTACCACACCAAACATAGAGTCCGACAGCCCTAACTGCCGTCAATCATCGCCCGCCCCACACTACCAGGGTGCCGATCGATGGTCTGGCACCCAATACATTTAGTCCCGGTGTTGTGGTTGCCGTTGTGTTTCCAGCGGCGAAAGTTGGAGCTCTGTCGAGAAGGTACTCACGCTGAAGAGGTGGGCGGTGTTGTGAGTGAGTGCTTCATTGCTCACTCACATTCTAATACACGCGGTGCGGTTCTTGTGTGTCTCTATAACACTCCATCACAACACACACTACTGTATGTGTGTAAGGGCTTCTCTCACATTCCCACACAACCCACACTTGGTAAAATTTGCAAGGGCCTCTCTCACAAATTGCTCCGCAACCGATCTCAAGACCCGTGTGTGAGGGCCCCTGTCTATACCCTAACAATCCACACTACGCTATGTGTATGAAGGGATTTATTCAAAATTACTCCACAACAAATCTCAATTTCATGGTGTTAATTAAGTTATTTCTAATGTTACCCCACACCATACCCTAACATAATGGTGAGAGCGCCTCTCTAATATTCCCGGCACCCCACCCCACCCCACGCTGTGTGAGGGCCTCTGTCATATACCCTCACAAACTACACTACACTGTGTGTGAGTGAATCTGGCATATACCCTCACAAAAGACACCACTCTAGGTGTGAGTGAATCTGGCAAATACCCTCACTATAGACACCACTCTAGGTGTGAGTGAAGCTGGCATATACCCTCACAAACTACACTACACTGTGCGTGAAGGCCTCTGTTGCAAATTACCCCACTACCAATCCTAATGTCAGTGTGTTCTCCGCACCCTATTCTAACCTTTCGGAATGAGCCTTATATTCCCCCACACCCCACCCCACACCCTGTTGTCTAAGGGTCTCCCTCACATTCATCCACTACCCCACACTACGCCATTTGAGAGTCTCTTATTCCTTAACATCCTACTCCACACTATTGTGTGAGGGAACCTCTTACATTCCCCCCACACACTCCACACCCCCACAATGTGAGGTTCCCCTCACATTCACCGCTAAGAGCAGCTACACTGAAAGCATTGCCCCACACTCTCCGACATCCACCACACATTGTGTGAATGTTACCTCACATTCCCCCACAACCATCGCCTGTGTGAAGACTATTAAATGGCACTTCAAGACAGCAGAGTTTTGCCTGAGTGATACCAAACACCTATGGACTGATTGCACTTAAATCCAGGATTTTAGCGTGTAAAGCACCATTTACAAAAACTACGTAGTCGAGAACTTTCGGAGTGTTGTTCGATTTATTGCTTTAAGTATTTTACAAAATTAAATTCACTGAACTTATTTTGTTTATGTTTATCAATTACTAGAACATTACTAAAAGTTTTCAGTGCTACTGGGTACAACTGCGTAAAATTTTAAAACCGAGACGTATTTCTAGTATGGCAATCGGATTTCTGAACCAACGGAATTATTGAAAACTGAGTTTTTATTTGCAATGTATTAGTAGAAGGGGAAACGCACTCACCATATTGTACAAAGCCAAGCTAATCAAAAAGCACGAGATGTACTAGAAGTCAAATGTTGAAATCAAGTTAATTACTACTCAACTCTTGAGTTTAACAAGTAATATTAGAAACCATTGATAAGGGAAAGAATATAGATTGTGGGATACTATTGAGGATCAGGATAGTGAGTTGTTTCGATAGTTATACAACAGACCCATTTGTGTGACTATTACAACGCATTGACATTTATGTTTTGAATAAAAGAACAATTTGTATATAAGTATGTGAATATATCTTGCGATATTAAAGTACACTTGATAGAACTCATCGATGATATCGGGAAAATACAGACGTGGCAAGTACGCGGGTAGATCGTGGTATACACAACTGATCGAATTATTTAATTAGCTGTATGATTGCATGTGTATCGACGTGGTCGACTGGTAGAGCTCTCGAGTTCAGATCTCGTGTGAGTAACCAACCAGCCGTGACAAACGGTTAACCGTCGTGTGTCAGCTGATCAAGCGATCACTAATATTTACTTTTTTATCTCCCACTCCCTCCCCCCCCCCCCCCCCACACACACACCTCTAGTTTCGAAATCATATAATTAATTTTTATGAAAAATTTAATATCTGATTACGTACAAATGAGATATTTTTATTTTTATGTTATCATCGAAGACAAAATCCGGAAAATTTGACCGAAATCGTTGCATTAAAAGTGGGTCAAAATTAAGTCACACAATTGGCCACAACAGACACAAGCAAACAAAACAACAACAAGAAATGAGACATTGTGAAGTAAATACAAGCTACTAAAATATGAAACCTATTCAAATAATGTGAGGAATGAAAACAATTTACATTTTAGATTTCGATTTACAGTAAGTTAATTTTCTTTGCTACCATTAACAATGGTCAAGGAATAATGAAATAATTTAGCGGCCACGGATTTGTTTAAAAAGAAGTTTTCAACCTGATTTTAATTTTCCCAAGAAGAATAAAACGTGCGTTAATTAACATTTACAATGTCATTTTAATAAGAGAATAGGGGACGGAGTGGCCTAGTGACTGCTAACCCGTAAGTCTCGAGTTTAAATCCGGGTTCCAGTCAGTAGACCGTCATGGAGTCCACCATGATTTTGATGGGTACCTAACTCACGTTAGGGAAAGTAAAGGCGACTGGGCATAGTGCTGACCACAGTATCCCCTCAGATGCCGAGGTCACAGAAACGGGTGAATTCTGCTTCACTTGCCCCATAGACCGTCAGGTTTGGAAGAGGAACTTTACTTTTTTTTACCTTTTTTAATAAGAAATTATGGAAATATAAATTCCCATTTTCATTAGTGTATAATATATGAAACCAAGGAACCTACAAATGTATAAGAATAATGTATTCTTGGCGTAATGGATCAGGTTTTAGGTGTTATGTGTTAGCGACTGTTCATTAATTCGGTGACCAATCACCAGAAACATTAAGACAACCAATCGCGTCACAGTTCCAACATCCGGGTCATGTACGCTATTTATTTCACCCCCCCCCCCCCCCAAAAAAAAAAATAATCCCCGTTCATGAACTAGTTTTTTTAACCCTTACCTTAGCATCGATCGATCGAATCTTGTCATAGATGGATTGGAAACAACGACACAAGTAGACTAATTCTAACTTTTCTACAGAACACACATGAAAATTAGGGTAAATGAAAATCTAAGACTGGTTATCACGATTCGATCAACAGCCTCAGGCTATTCGTGATTTTTATTTTCTACCAATTCACCTTATTATGATGAGTTCGAATAATTATTTTTTACTTTCATTGAAGTTCTTTGAACGCATTTTTTGTGTTATATAAAAATACAATTGTATCCATCAATAGTTTAGTTTTTGAACGTAATAAAAATATTTTTTGTTGCAAAAATCAAACACTTTGTAGATCGAAAAAAAACATGAGTTTTTAAAAATGTTTACTAATGTTTTAATGTTTATTTAGCTCTATAAATACAAATATATGAAAACATACGGACATAAAGAGACCGAAAGCAATTTTTTGTATGTCTAGAATTTGGATGGAGAAGGTTCAAGTAAATACAATTGCAACGCGTAAACGGGAAAATCCGTTTTTATTTTTAATGCATTCGGCTCCAGCTAAACGGTAATACCCGATTTTTTTTTCAAGGAGAATCAATCAAACGAGAAGATGTAGTTGACGTCCTGTGCCTCGTTATCAGTTCCGCGACCTCATATTTCCGGACGTGCCCGGGGTCAAGGTCAAGTAGGGTCAACAAAACGGAAACGGAATTTGGTCAGGCAAAACAAAGATTGTCACAGGAGATGGATCGCAAGATGGATCCTTGTTCCAGATTTTTATCCGCGAAATGTTGTTTTTTTTTTGTTAGAAAAATACTCGGTGGACATGTTGGATTATAAAAATAAAAGGAATGATTGCTTTCGATTGTAACATAATGGTTCATGCATGACTAAATACGGCTGTTTTGTATGTAATCAAGCATGACTAATTCTAATTAACAGAAGGATTATTCTAATGTTATTTTGTGATTTATTCATTTGTTTCATGTGAACTCTACTTCCTTTGCCCTATTGACACCGGCAGGCTAGAACGGAAACTTTTCAATTTCGTGGTATGAAAAAAAATAAAAAGAACGGGTATTTTTTTTTACCAGTAATGATTTAGTGACTGCACTGACTCTATTTCAATGACTCCTCTGATCATAGCTTTATTGACTCTCGTAAAATATTCTTACATGCCTTAACGTTCACTATCTTCACTGCCTTTATTGAAGCCAAGTTTTAATAACTTTACACATTATTTTATTTTGTGGAATGATTTAAAAAAGAATATATTGTCTCACATTTAAATCTCTTATCTGATAACAAAGCTGTTGACTCCATTAAGGCTAATGACCTTACATCTTATGACTCCATTAACACTAATGACCTTATATATTGTGACTCCATTAACTCTAATGACCTAAATATTGTAATTCCACATACTCTAATGACCTTACACCTGTTGACTCCATTTACTCAAATGACCTAAATACTGTGACTCATTTAATCCTAATGACCTAAACATTGGTACTACATTAACTCTAATGACCTAAATATTGTGACTCCATTAACTCTAATGACCTCACATATTGTGACTCCATTAACTCTAATGACCTTACATTGAATAACTCGACAGTGCATGAACGATATTTTTTTTCGATTAACCCATCTATGCATGTAATAACCCAATGACAGTAAGACAATACAATCTAAAAGAATAGACACAATTTAAATATTTCATTCCCTACAACACCTATCAAATGTAAGCCAAAAATCCCAGGAAGAAATTTTTAATTTTATCACCGTCGTATGTCAGTGGTCGTCAACACCTAAGGGCAAGTAACTCTGGACGATTTGTTGGATTCTCCTCCATTCGATCTAATTGTCAGTCGCGAGTTATTCACCGTGGGCTGTAGCCCAAGCCTGTTCATCTTGTACAGTGCGCTCGGGACAACTCTTGGATTCAAGGGGAGGTTAATCACCGCAAGGGGGGACAACCATATCATTTTTAATTTAAAGTCTGCTTGTCAGCCTTATCTATCAAAAGCTGGTCTTTCGACTTTTATTTTTTTAAATAAGTTCTAACACATATTTGAATATTTTTTTCTTAATCATCCTGAGCAAGTATAGAAGTAATAAAACCTTCGTGCACTCCAATATGCCGTTTGTAGTTGCCACCATCACCGGAGGCAAGTATGATCACGCTTTTTAGAATAGGCCTACATATGTTCTTAATTATTCGATCACATTACCAATACATATGCGGTTCTATACATTATAAAATGCAGAGTTATGCATGTTCTATTATTTTTCATTTTAAAAAATATATATGCATACACACACAGACGCACATACATACATACATACATATATAAATATGTATAAATAAATAAATAAATAAATAAATAAATATATATATATATATATATATATATATATATATATATATATATATATATATATATATATATATATATATATATATATATATATATATATATATATATATGTGTGTGTGTGTGTGTGTATAATATATATATATATATATATATATATATATATATATATATATATATATATAACTATCCTGCTTATCGAATACCTTTCAGTTTCGTATGTGAGTTTCAATATGCACCAGTTAACAGAGAATGAAAACAAGCAAGTTCAAAGTGATTGAACGTACCGAATGCCGTCTTTAACACTATTCTATGTTTTAAATTAAAAGATAATTCGAGCCTAAGTTTAAAATTGTGATACACGGACATATAGAGATCCTTCTCATCTTTATAATGTCTAAATAGCGTGTTTTGTGTGCTGCTTTGATATGATTAAACTGATGCTGGAAATTAGAACGCGCACAAAATCTGTGAGGAAATTAATGCTAGAGAAATCAAAGCGTGGGCGAAATTAATAATCAGAGGATAAATTTATAAATTATAAATGTAGGAAGTTATGCTAAAGAAATTATGGGGACAGCAATAGGGCTGGTAAGTAAGTCACCAACCAGTTCTATGGCTCATGCAGGTTTTATTGAGCCGTAGAGATGGTTGGTGACCTACTTACCAGCCCTATTAAAGATAGAATAAAACAGATATGGTAGAAAATATGGCAAAAAAATTGAACCGGGATAAATTATAGCTAGTTAGCTCAGAGCTAGAGATATAAAATTTGAATAACTTTAGATTTTCCGAACAATTGTTATAAAAATGAATATGAATAAATTGTCGTTAGTCAATTAAAAACTAAAGAGTTTGTAGTTAGAGAAATAATACATTCAACATTGAGGATAGAGAAATTTTGGCTAAAGAAAAAAGTATGGTTTGAATAAATATACATGCTGAACAAATCTCTAATGATGACCAATGTACACTGGATGTATTTCTTTGATTGTATTTCAAATAGGAAGTAAAGAGTACATTCAACATACCAGCCATTTAAGAGAAGTAAGCTGAGTACAGTGTCTATTTGTCTTATTTGCTCAGTAGCTTGACCACTTGACCACTTGACCACTTGAGTAAAGCACGCGCCCCGAATAGAGCATTCACATTTCCGTCGGCCATGTCTTTATCCCAGCTATTTGATTGGCCAATTTCCTGAACTTTTCCAGCAGTACAAATCATTTATCTCCCCTTGCGGCTAACTTCATGTTGGTAGATAAACAAAGAACTAGCATCTCATGTGGTTTGTTTGTTTTGTTTTGATTTGATGCTGGTTACTTTATAGGCTACCATAGTCTTTGGTTCGGTAAATAAAAAATACTTTAAACATCAAAGTACACAAGCAGACAAAAAAAACACCACCATGTTTAGTGTTGGATAAAATCATAAGTTGAAATCGATCGTTGTTTTGTGTATGACTGTGTGTGAAAGATTGTGTGTGGATATGGTTGTGTATGTTTGTCAATTTGTGTGGAGGAAGGGGAGGGGATGGATTTTTTTTTCTTAAACCCAAAACTAGCCAAAATTTGAAGAACTAGATGATTTGTATTTTTTATTTATTTTCTGCTTTTATAAAACATGTATACCATTCACATCCCACACATCTTTCCCCCTAATCGATTTTAAAAAAAAATAAATCATCAAGTCAACCTGTATAAAGTAAAGAATTCTCTTCAGACCTATCTATCCATTAGGCGGACAAAGTAGAGTTCATATGTTTCTTGACCTAAGCATATGAAGGAAAGTTTTGGTCAGCACTTTGAACAGCCGCCATAACTTCCCTAACGTGAGTTAGGTACCCGTCAGAGCTGGGTAGACTCACTGACGTTCTACTGACTTGGACCCGGATTCGAACTCGAGATTTTCGGGTTAACACCCTAAGAAACGCCGTTCACTAACAGATATACAGCTTTACTACAATTCCTGACTGAAGCAGTTGTTGTAGTATCGCCTACAATTTAACAAGAAAAAAAAAACCGGGCTGTAAATATCTATCACAATACACCTGCTCCAAATCTACTCCCCCTTTACAGTTTAAATTTCTCTCCTGCAGCTACAAGGCTGCTCCCTCCCCAAAGTTTCTTCCAGGCAGAGCCGACCTTAGGGGGGGGGGGGTCGCCAAATTGAAAGTTTGAGGGGGGTGCAAATGAAAAGTTCGAGGGGGGGTGCAAATCGAAAGTTTGAGGGGGGTGCAAATGAAAAGTTCGAGGGGGGGGGGGGGTGCAAATCGAAAGTTTGTCCCCGGGCGCCGGGATGGGTCGCTACGCCTCTGCTTCCAGGCATCTCTTCGGGGGGGGGGGGTCTCTGCCCCCCCCCCCCCCCCGAAGAAAGTCTACCGTCCCCCCCCCCCCCCAAAAAAAATTTCAAGTGCCCCCCCCCCCCCCCCGGAGAAAAAAGTCTGGAAGAAACACTATCCCTCCCTATAATTTCAAATGCCTTCCCTCTCCCGTAAACCTATGAGCTGTTCCTCCCACGTTCTGTATCTAAAGTACACGCCAATATTCTCACTGGAAGGGGTGGGGGGTGGAAGGGAAAAACAACCCCTCTCGACTGCTGCGAAATAATTTGATTGAATTCTGTCACCAATCACCTACAACCCCCCCCCCCCCCTACACCAAGTGGGACTGACGTGAATCGCACCAAAACTCGTGCTGAGATGAGATTTTATGACCGCTTCCCATAGAAGACTTGTGGCGAGATTGTAGGTTATTTATGTTACGCTTGCTAGAGTGCTTCACTATTTTTGTTGGTTGTTTTTTTTTTTTTTAACTTTTATCGGTCAACTTTGGATTGATGTTTTATTATATGATCCGTCATTCTGCTTGTCATTTTGATCGACTTGTTATTGCTGGTAATTTTAAAAATAAGGACTTTTTTTTTGGAACAATATTTACTCTCTTGCATGCAGTGGTTGAATTTGTGGCTACGTTTACACACAGAAGTGCAGAATAATTAGGTCTTCCTTTTAGCAAAAAAATAATTTTAGGTTTTATGTGTAAAATGCAGTCTCCAACCAAAATATGTGAAACCCGGAGAATGAATACATGTAACGGGCCCTTTGTGGATAGACGAGTTCATGTATTTTTGTGAAAAGATCTAAGTGTTAATCCACACAAAAAACATACTTTTTTTTCCTCGTCTTTTTTCCCGTTCGTGCCCAGGGCACATGGGGTAGATGAAGTAGAGTTCATTTGTTTCAGAGACCACGGCATATGAAGGGATAAATTGGTCAGCACTATGCCCAGTCGCCTTCGCTTTCCTTAACGTCCGATAGGTATCCATCAGAGATGGGTGGACTCAGGGACGGTATACTGACTTAAATCTGGATTCGAACTCGAGACTTTGAGGTTAGCAGTCTAGCTCTCTACCGCTAGGCTCCGCTATCCCATTATTTTTATCTCTGGTGGGCTTTAATTTTTGCGACATTTGTTGAATATGGATTTATGTAGCTTTAGTTGTTTGTTTAGATGTACCGACATATCAAATTAACGCCAGATATTTCAAGCTTTTGTAACGCTTTTTAAAACGTGATTAAAGAAACGCTTACTGTAATAAAATGCAAGAACGAAAATCCCTTTTAATAAATGTAACTTAAGTAAAAACAAAATTGTTATGTGAGGATTAATACAAGTTGACAGATAACTCACAACAAAATTTGTTTTTTTTGTCAGAAAAGAAAGCTTAACATGAACATTTAAAACAGCGACTACTAAATGTAATGACATACACATCCTAATAAAATCAGGTTAAAATATATTTTATTACAGGAAAAAACCCCGCTAAGCTAAATAGAAATAAAAATGTAATTCAGAGGCTTGAAAAAATATTAATTAAAATCGAGGAAAATGTTTAGGGATTTTTTTTTTGTCTGAACGTGTATTAAGACATGTTCACAGACGGCATCAATGAATTGGCTTTTTGGCTCACGTTTGGAATTCGTCCAAGAGACGGGTCTATGGTTGTCTGGGATTCATTGGGCGTGAAGACAAGTGGGGTTTTATTTGGGGAACCAGGTGCTTTAGGCTTCATGTGCTGATAGACAGGTGGTCAGGTCATTAGGTACAAAGTGGTGAGTGACGGTGGATATGTAAACAGTGCAATAGGTGGGAATAATTGGTGATACAACGTTATGATGTAAACAGTGCAATAGGTGGGAATAATTGGTGATACAACGGTGGAGAAGGGAATAATTGGTGATACAACGGTGGAGATGGGAATAATTGGTGATACAACGGTGGAGATGGGAATAATTGGTGATACAACGGTGGAGATGGGAATAATTGGTGATACAACGGTGGAGATGGGAATAAGTGGTGATACAACGGGGGAGATGGGAATAATTGGTGATACAACGGTGGAGATATAAACAGTGCAATAGGTGGGAATAATTGGTGATACAACCGGGGAAATGTAAACAGTGCATTAGGTGGGAATAATTGGTGAAAAAATGATGGTGACATATATAGTTCATCAGGTAGGAATAATTTGTGATAAAATGAAGGTGACGTAATTAGTGCATCAGGTAGGAATAATTTGTGATAAAATGAAGGTGACGTAATTAGTGCATCAGGTAGGAATGATTGGTGATAAAATGATGGTGATGCAATCAGTGCATCGGGTAGGATTAAATGGTTAGACTACGATGGTGACGTAATTAGCGCATCAGGGATGGGTAAATGGTGAGACTATGATGGTGACCACTAATAATGTTCTCAGGTAGGAATAATTGGTGAGACGATGTGGTGACGTAATAAATGAATCAGATAGGAATAACTGGTGAGACGGATATGGCGACCAGTAATTAAGTTATCAAGCAAGAGTAATTGGAGTGACGTAATTTTATTGAAGTGTGTGAAGAAATAGAAAGTGATTGTGGTGGGGCGAGTATAGAGGACAGGGGAGGTAATAAAATAAAAACATGCACTTTTTGTTTTTAACGTATGTTCCGGGTAATGTTCTACCCGATAAAAATATCCATTCATTTTTACTAATGTTTTACATTTGTCACTTTATAATTATTAAGATTTTATATTAATGTTCCTATCATTGAAGATTACAAATATATATTACAATGATATTTCCATCTGTCAGCCTACAATTATATACATTTTTCTGACTGTTAAGTTTTTCATTGCACAATCAAACGAGGCTTGTATTTGGTGTTTAGTCTGTTGGTGATTTTTATTCAACTTTATAAAAAAAAATTTTGACTCCTCAGCTAAGGACAGAGCACAGTAAACTAAGCAGTCAAGAGAAACCTAGTTTGCACACCTTATTTTAGTCTTGTTCTTATGCTATTTTATTTTTTCCATTTGATTATTATATATGCAATTGATGTTCATGTCTTTGATGCTGTGTAAAATCTATCAAGTAAATAATTATTACTGAAAAAAAAAAAAAAAAAAAAAAAAAAAATTTAAAAAATTAAAAAATTAAAAAAAAATAAAATAAAAAAAATACTTTCTAACTAACTTGAACGAAATACACCAGGGAAGGCTAAAATTAATGGGTAGTCCCTTAAATCATCTGAATCACCTCCCCTTTAACTACTTACAAATAAGACTCGGGGTGAATATTTTAATGTAAAATTGCTTTAAATTTACATCCATCCCACGCCTAAACCAGATAATGTATGCGTTTACTGTCCTGTTGAAACTCCTCATGGCATCCTAAGGTTAACCAGCCAGTTCTTCTCTCCCCTGCTGGACTTTCTGTGTTACATGATTTAAATTTGAGGATCATTGGCTGTCGATTTTTCCTGTTTAACACAAAAGGGGAGATAATTTACAAAGATAAGCAGACTGAACTAATGATTTTGTTTTCTTTTTGAAATAAAATGTAAAGAATAACAATGTTTTAGTACTAAAATGTTATGTTTAAAGACAATACAATGTTTAAGTGATGTATTTTATACAGTTCAAAATTAAACCATATGGTGGTTAAAACAAAATAATTATTTATTTTTAATTACTTGTGTTCATTTTAAAAAGAACACTGAGTGATAAAATAGTCATATAGATGTTTCACTTCAGGAGTTCAATTTTTATCAATAATTAATTTTGAAAGTTTTAAAAGTTGCATAAAACATATGAGCTACAGCTCTTAGCCGTAGTTCGAATACCTATAATGTTGGTGGGGGAATCTGGTCTAAATTTAAACACCTCTTTATATGTGTGTGTGGAAGGGGGGGGAGTCTGGCCTAAGTTTGAACACCTCTCTTATTTGTGGGGGAGTTCGGCCTAAATTTAAACACATCTTTCTATGTGTGTGTGAGGGGGGGGGGGGGAGTCTGGCCTAAGTTTGAACACATCTCTTTTTGTGGGGGAGTCTGCTTAAGTCTGAACAACTCTCTATTTGTGGGGTAAGGGGGGGGGGGGGGCTGGCCGAAAAGTAAAAAGTAAACAAATCAGAAGGATCAGTAAGTGCAGGAACACGAGGGCCCATTTGTTTTATGCATGGGGCGGAGAAGGTTAAATAACATAAATCATGCACTAGCACAATCGTCATCATTGAATCTGAGAGTTAAAATATTATTTCGTTGATAAACATTAACCAGTGTAATTCAAAACATTTTTTTTTATTTCGCAGTAGACTTAAATACAATGCAGGTAAATCTAACACGTTATCAAAATCATCGCCCCACCTAAATAATAATAAGAGCTTCTAAGAATGTGTATAATGTATACCACACACGTGGTGTAATAAACTGTTTGGAATATCGTTAAATGATTGAAATTATTGCCTGCTGTGTCTACCTATGGTTGATGATAGCAGGAGCTGTAGAGCAAGCAGTCTGTGATGTCAGGTATATAAGATTTGCTGCCCACTACGGCAGGAGCTGTAGAGCCAGCAGTCTGTGATGCCAGGTATATAAGATTTGCTGCCCACTATGGCTGATGATAGCAGGAGCTGTAGAGCCAGCAGTCTGTGATGTCAGGTATATAAGATTTGCTGCCCACTATAGCAGGAGCTGTAGAGCCAGCAGTCTGGGATGTCAGGTATATAAGATGTGCTGCCCACTATGGCAGGAACTGTAGAGCAAGCTTAGCACCCCCCCCCCCCCCCCAAAGAGATGCCCAGCTGATCTTTGGCTGATCGTAGTTGAACTTGAAGAGCTAGCAGTCGTGATGCTAGGTATACAAGATTTGCACACTATTATATAAAGCCTATATATATATATATATATATATATATATATATATATATATATATATAGAGAGAGAGAGAGAGAGAGAGAGAGAGAGAGAGAGAGAAGACCTCTTCTCTCTCTGATAAACTCTAGTTGTGCCGAAGACTTAGCCCTGATACAGAAGACCTACACTATGATACAGAAGACCTACACTCTGATATAGAAGACTTACACTCTCTAAAATAGAAGACCTACTCTCTCTTAAACAGAAGAGCCGCACTCCCTGATATAGAAGACCTACACTCTGGTATAAAACACCTCTACTCTCTTATAATAAAGATCTTCCATTTTCTGTTATATAAGACCTCTACAGAAGACCTTCACGTTCTAATACTAAAGATCTTTACTCACGGATACATGAACTCCACACTTTCTAACTCGAGACTGGAATAATACACGCTATTGAGACCTCTCTGTCTCTCTCACTGTCTCTCTCTCCCTCTCTCTCTCTCTCTCTCTTTCAAGGACGCCACTACATTCCTAGACGTCAACCTCTAATTGTTGTTTATGTCTCTCACAGCTGATTAGGAGACCCCACCCCCCATGCTGAAAAGATCTAATTTAATAAATGGGAATAAAGAAGATTGATACAACTAAGTGTTGGATCGCGTCGATAAAGGCGCGATCTAGAATGGAATAAAAATATTCAACCATCGCTGAGCAGATAGCAGGTTTTTAAAAGCTGTGTTTCGGAGCTTTCTTGCACATAGAACATTTATAGTGGAGGGAATTAGCCTACCCGCTGAGTAACGATACGGATGCTATATACCATTTCATGTGGGCGGTCTTTATTTTTTTTTATCTTACAAATGTGTTGGAGCATAATACAGCACTGTTGACAGTGTATACTTGAGACTGCTTTTCTTGAGGAAGTTTATCTTTTAATAATGTGCTAATGTAGTGAATGGTTATGGTAAGGCGTGGAGTTATTTTAGATCGCATTTATTTTAATAAAATTGTTTATTTATAATTAGGGGTCATCCATAAATGACGTCACGCTTTTTTTGACGATTTTTACCTCCCCCCCTCCCCTCCGTCACACGTCGTCACAAAAAGCCAGACCCCCCCTAAAATGACGTCACACCTCAACCTACAACCCCCCCCCCCCCCCCCTTCAAAATTGCAGTTGATTTTTTTTTAAACATCGATAAATTAGGTAAATGATTGTTAAACAATTATATGTAACTATAACGATACTCAAATTAACGTGTTTACATTCACTCACACACACAGAAAAACAGACAGACACACACACTCACAAAGAAAATAACAATTTTCAGACTAAGTAAGGTGCAAAAGTCGAGATCTGTCGGATTCTCCATTTCTATTTTTTTGCACGCTTACAAAAGGCCCACTCCTCTATACCCCGTATAGAAGTAAGTAAAAATAATTATAACCAAGGGATATAACCTTTACACATTTTACCAAATTACGTTACAAAAACTTCAAAATTCAAGAGTAACAGAAAATAAGAAGAATATGTATATTTTTATAGTTATTAAATTTAGTTATAAAATTATTAACATCAGTGTTGTCAATTTTTCTATTATTTGATAGTTAAATAAACTTTTTGTCTCTATTCAAAAAAGAAACCAATAGCATTATTATAAAAACATTTCTAACTAGTTTGAAAGTTAGCTAGAAATGTCAATGTTTAGGGTGTTAACAATAATTTGGTTCAGCTTTAATTATTATCAATTTGCGGTAAACATATAAATGTAATAGCCAAAACTACTTTTACGAATCAAAACTCAGACCACTCACATTCATGTGGGTGAGGCGGCTGACTGATTGCCTTACCAAATACACATTTTATTAACAATTTCAAAAAATGACTCTTATGTGATGTAGTTGCCTACTGATGTGACAGTGACTTTGGATTTATTTCATCTCTACTTATTTAAACTTGTGTGTATTTCCATTTGGAACCTTGTGTGTGTGTGTTATTTTTTTTCTTCACATTTTATACATTGTAAGTACTTTTTTTATTTCTTGTGTGTGTTGCCTGGCCACGGGTGGGCCTCACGCACAACTATGTCGGAAAAATACATCAAACGGCTATTCCTGCCTAAGTTTGGCTTGGCAGGACATGCGCCAAAAACTCTAGAGATTTTCATAGAAGAGGGTTTTTCTTTAGCTACCCTCACAGCTGACGAACTAAAAAGAGAGCTATGTATGTTATGTAGCCTATCACCAGCTGAATTTGAAGGTCTGTATAACTACGGGACACTGCGTAAATGGTATGTTACCATTAGATCAAAGGAACTATATGAGAAAATGCACCTAAAAGAATTTCACAGAGATTTGCCACCTGGGGTAACATCCAGATACAGAGTGCAGAGAATATCAATAACCCACGCCGATAAATCTGGGCAAAGGGGCATGCTGAAATGGCTGCCTTCCAAGACAAGCGACGATGATATAATGGCGATTCTGAAATCTATAAGCAGTCAGGACTCAACACCAACATTTAAGAGAATAGACCAATCAAATGTGGTCCAATTCACCATCTCTCTGGAAAAAGAAGATGTGGAGAGTGTCCCACACTATATTATACTTACAAATGAGGCCAACAAAGAAAGCAGAGTCCTTATAATCCTCAATGGGAGGAGGGTGCAATGTTGCCACTGCAACACAGACAGACACCTGCCTAAAATGTGTGAGCATTTGAGGACTCGCGCTCTTGACGGCGTCCAGCTAGTAGATGGACAGTACAGGGCAATTGAGCCTTGGGATGCAAATGATAAAGAAGAAGTTAGGGAGCATCTAAGTAACAATAGAAATTTCTTAAAGCATTGGGACAGTTATGATGTTGACGGAGAAAGACAAAATGAAATGCTTAGAGAAGCAAGGCATAGAGAGGTAGAAGATGCCTTTGGAGTAGATAACCAAACTGAAGCACATCATACTACTGTAGCACCGCAGCAAGTTAACGAAAGCGTAGCAGAAACCACCATAGAGGCCGAAGCCATGGAGACAATAGCGACCAGAAATTCCATAGTAACAGGGTCTCAAAAAGATGGGATCAAGAAAATTTGGAGGCAGTCTACGAAACAATAAATGATATTCTTCAAGATAACACTAGCTCAGAAAACATAACGAAACCGCTAAAGGAAATTAAAAGCTCACAAAGTATATCAGCAACAAAGGTATCAGGTCAACTGTCATATAGTCAAGCAATCAGTTCAAGTAAAAAACAATTACCTACAGTAAAGCCACCTCAAAGGGCCGTGGCCATGGCCCAACGGGATAGCAAACCAGCGGCTGGAAAGTTTGGCGTTAAAAGACCACCACCATCCAGCCCTCCAGAAACAGATGTTCGAAAGAAAACCCCAAATAATTCATGTTAACTCTGGCAACATTGAACATCAGGGGGGCTAGGGACAAAACACATTATATAAACAACATAATAAATAAACACAATATTGACAGCTTACTTTTACAGGAAACTAACATTGGAACTACAGAAGAGGCAAATAAACTAGATGCATATATCGGTATTAAAAACTCACTGCACAGTACTGGTTCCAACTGCAGAGGAACCAGTATACTTTGTACATCAGACAAACACAAAATTAAAAGTACATACACGGATAAACAGGGCAGGATAGCATGCATCACATTGGATATTGACAAAACAGAAATAACAATCAACAATATATACGCCCCAACACTTAGACAAGAACAAAAACATTTCTACCACACGCTTAATGAACTTATAAATACCGAATACAAAAACAAGACGATACTTTTAGCAGGTGATTTTAATATGGTCATTGATGATACAGACCTAATAGGACAAAATGACAGGAAAACGAAAAGGCTAAAACACGATAAAGAACAAATTAATACATTAAACAATATAATAAAAACGACAAGCTTAAAAGACACCTACAAGAATACACTAAATTTCACTGAAAAAACGCACTACAGCAGAACACATCATAGCGCAGCTAGGCTAGACAGAATATATGCTCATGAAAGCATAACGGTAAACAAAGTAAAACACCTCGCTCAGACACTTACATTTACAGACCACAAAATAGTTATTGCTCAACTACAAATTAACCCCACTCACAGAACAAAGAATACATATTGGAAACTCAACAACACTCTTCTAGAAAATAGCGAATACATCACAGAAATAAGGAAGCTAGCATCAGAATTCACACAGAGAGCATCAAACACACATGGACTAGAGCTCTGGGAAGATTTTAAATATATGGTACGGGAATACTCTATCAAAATAGCAAGGCAAATAAACACAGATAGGAAAATTATGGAAGAACTACTAGACAGACAACTAGATACGTTAATCAGTCATAATGCATCGCAGGACAAAATTGAAAAAGTAGAATCAGAATTAAACAAAATACAAACACATAGACACAAGGGAGCGCTAATACGTAGTAGAATAGACATGATAGGCAACGAAGACCCCTCCCATTACAACACAATTTTGGAAAAAATACACTGCAACAGTAAACAGATTTGTAGCATAACAGATGACGACGGGACTATAACAAATGACCTGGAAAGTATAAAACGTCAGTTTACTTTATACTATCAAAACCTCTTCAATAAGGAAGATACAGACTATGAAATACAAGAACATTATCTTAAGTACACAACAAGGTTAGACAATAATGACTGTACCAAAATCAACGCGCCAATTACTAAAGAGGAAATATCCAAGACTATAGACGGACTAAAACTAAATAAAGCTCCAGGACCAGACGGACTAACCAATGAATTTTATAAAACCTTCAAAAATGACTTAATACTCCTTTTACACGCTACATTTCAGGACATACATGAAAGAGAGAATTGTGCTACAGATTTTAACAGGGCATATATAACACTCATTCCCAAAAATGATACGAACAGGACAAAAATTATAAATTACAGACCTATATCTTTACTTAACAGTGATTATAAAATATTGACAAAAACTTTAGTTAAGAAACTCGAACCTTTCATATCTAAATTAATACACCCCGATCAGCAGTATAGCATGCCAGGTAGAAACATACACAACCACACGCACTTAATCAGAGACATCATACATTATAGCACGCAGAAAGACACACAACTAGCGATTCTTAGCATCGACCAACAGAAAGCGTTCGACAGAGTAGATCATACATGGTTAATAAAAACAATAGATGCTTACAACCTAGGACACTATTTTAAAACATGGATAAAAATAATATATAACAATGCACATAGTCATTTATTAATAAACAACAGTGTTACAAGCGCTTTTCACATACAGAAATCAGTTAGACAAGGTTGTCCTTTATCTCCCCTACTATACATCCTAAGCTTAGAACCCCTACTAGAAAACATTAGACAGGACAACTCGATTAAAGGACTGTACATTCCAAACACGGTAGGCAAGAAAATACTTGCATACGCAGACGACACTACTTTCTTAGTACAAACAGAAAAAGCAATACAGACTGTAATAGAAAAATTCAACAACTTTGGGAAAGGGAGCGGGGGAAAAATAAACGCAGAAAAATCAAAAGTAATGGGTATAGGTAAATGGAAAGGTAAAGATAACCTTCACATAGACATAACAATAACTGACAAACTCAAAATTTATGGAATAACCTATACTAGCGATCCCACAATAAACGACCAAGAAACTTGGACCACACTGAAAAATAAAATAAATCACAATCTGGAAAAATACCAATACTGCAATACAACCATTTTTGCCAGAGCTGCATTAGTAAACAGATATATCATTCCAAAAATAATTTTCGTTGCGACGAACTCTACAATACCCAACTCATTTATTAAAAAAACAAACAAGCACATTAGAGAGTTCATTTTCAAAAATACGATTAGAAACATTAGCCACAAAACCTTAATACAAAATAAATTAAATGGAGGTATAGGGCTACACGACATTCAAACTAAAATAAACACCTTCCGATTAAAACACCTGGATAGAATAAGGATAGAACCACATTATCATCCATTAGCCCAATACTACATTGGGTTAAACATAAAGAGCATTTTAAAATTAAACATCATAACACCACACTATGGGGGAAATGACATAGGCAGCTTTTATAAAGAAACGCTAGCAACATTCCAAGGAAACAAAAGCATTATTGGGGAAGACACACAAAAAATATACGACATCCTAATCAAACAACAAGCGACACCCTTATACACGAGAATTAGTTGGGCCAGGGAACACAATATAATAGACATTAAAGATACATTTAGAAACCTACATAATAAACGCATTACACCAAAAGAAAGGGAAGTAGCATACAGACTGATTTTTAACACAACTCCAGTTTCACGAAATACAAAGTCAAATCAAAATGTTAAAATAACATGTCAAACGTGTAAACAAAATATACAAGAAACTGAGAAACACATTTATTTAGATTGTATATTAGTACAGAAAACAAAGCAAACACTTGCGAAAATATTAAACACCACCAATCAAACAGCCACAACAAATAAAGCAATCACACTTAATTTAATTAACACGACTAGACAAAGAACAGAAGACGAAAACAGACTAGTAGCAACGGCTATTTATAGATCGACTATATGGCAAATTAGGAACAAAGTCAGATATTTTTACACAAAATACACGGACATCGAGTTAAAAGAAATATTTCAAGCAAAGCTAAGACATAGACTGGGAACTCTCACTTAACTGAGACAAAAAAGAAATATACAGGAAATAAATAAATAAAGTATTAATTTTAATTTAGACAGTCTTAAGCCAAACATCACTCGATCAGCCCCCAAGTAAATTAACATTAGAACAGTCTTCTGTTTCCCGGGTTTTAAAATGCACAACCTGAATGGTAGAAAGAGATACCCACCTCAACCCCCCCCCCCCCCAACACACACACACACACTCCCCCCCCCCCCCCCCCCCCACTCAACCGGACTGGCGGACATTTCAATGTAGCGTGCCCTCATTGCCAAGGGTCAATTTTATGTCATGGAAAGTTTTGGAATGATAGATCAGTACGTGATTACAGAGACACTTCTCCCAAGGTCGTTTCTATTTCTGTCCATGGGTGGCTACAGTGTGAACTTTTGACTCCGCAGCACACTAAACTAAGCAGTGAAGAGAAACCTAGTTTGCACACCTTATTTTAATCTAGTTCTTATGCCATTTTATTTTTTTCCCTTTGATTATTATATATGCAATTGATGTTCATTGTTCATGTCTTTGATGCTATGTAAAATCTATCAAATATATTATTATTGCTGATTTAAATGTTTAAAACAATGGAATTAATAAAAATAAAAAAATAAAAAAAAATCTACCCCCTCCTCTCTCCCCCTCTATCCACTTTACCCTCAGACATGATAACCCCACAATCCCTTTAACTGTTCCAACGACCCCACCACCCACCGCAACATCAATATCCAGAACTTATTTAAAGTTCTAAATCTTGTCTCTTTCCCCTCATCTTTCACACTGCAACCTTTTGAAAACTCAATGCGACCACTACAAAACCCTTTCAACTAGTCAACTTAAGTTGTTTCCCTACATAGAAAAAGCTTCACTCTCCCATTGACCCTCTCTGAAAAATTTCCTTTCCTCTCCCCACCCAGACTTCTGACACTTTCATTTGACCTTCACCCCTTTTTACTGTCATCCTTTGAAAAAAAATTTATAATCAAATACATGACATCATGTAAATATTCATTATGTACATTTGCAAAACCTTTCGTTTTCATTTGGTGTTCAAAATTATGTTAAAAAATTTGATGTTGATGTACTTGTTTTAATTGCAAATAAAAGTATTTAAAAAAAAAAAAAAAAAAACAAAGGTTCTGCCTCTGCCATGCTACAACCACTATTAGACAACCAGATAGGAGGCAAGAATCAGCAGGGCTACAACGTCCAACCTATGCCACTGCAGCGCTGTATTGCTATGGTGAAGGACGTTTTCACCTCAGCAGCCGAACGTGACATCTACACTGGAGACAATATTCGCATCACTGTGGTCACTAAAGATGGGATCAACACTGAATCATTCCCGTTGAGGAAGGATTAGTTTTCTAACACTTTTTTTCTGTTGTATGTTTTGTCCCCAAGAAATTTATCAGTGTTGGATCATGCTTTTTTTAACTATGGTATAATGCTAAGTTAATTTCATCCATTTTATTCATTATTTTCAAGTTCTTTTTGCTGCATTGTTTTTTTTAAAAATGTGTATCGTTTGTATTGGAAGAAACACAAGAACTGTTTATTATGTATAAACATCTGATAATAAATTTGAATTAAATTAAAAAAAAAAAAAAAAAAAAAAAAAAAAAAAAAAAAATTTAATTATTCTTCAAGATAACACTAGTTCAGAAAACATAACGAAACCGCTAAAGGAAATTAAAAACTCACAAAGTATATCAGCAACAAAGGAATTAGGTCAACTGTCATATAGTCAAGCAAGCAGTTCAAATAAAAAACAATTACCCACAGTAAAGCCATCTCAAAGGGTCGTGACCAGGGCCCAACGGGATAGTAAACCAGCGGCTGGAAAGTTTGGCGTTAAAAGACCACCACCATCCAGCCCTCCAGAAACAGATGTTCGAAAGAAAACCCCAAACAATTAATGCTAACTCTGGCAACATTGAACATCAGGGGGGCTAGGGACAAAACACATTATATAAACAAAATAGTAAATAAACACAATAATGACATCCTACTTCTACAGGAAACTAACATTGGAACTACAGAAGAAGCAAATAAACTAGATGCATACATCGGTATCAAAAACGCACTGCACAGTACTGGTTTCAACTGCAGAGGAACCAGTATACTTTGTACATCAGACAAACACAAAATTAAACGTTTTAAAAAGTGCAAAACCTGAATGGTAGAAGAGATACACACCTCACCCCTTCCCCTCCACACGCACACACACAATTCCCCCCATTCAACCGGACAGGCGGATATTTCAAGGTAGCGTGCCTTCATCGCCAAGGGTCAATTTAATGTCATGGAAATTTTTGGAATGATAGATCAGTATGAATATTACATAGACACTTCTCCCACGGTCGTTTCTATTACTGTCCATGGGTGACTACAATGTGAACTTTTGACACCGCAGCTAAGGACTGAGCACAGTAAACTAACCAGACAAGAGAAACCGAGTTTGCACACCTTATTTTAGTCTAGTTCTTATGCTATTTTATTTTCTTTTTTTGATTATTATATATGCAATTGATGTTCATATCTTTGATGCTGTGTAAAACTATCAAACAAATTATTATTACTCATTTAAATGTTTAAAACAATTGAATAAAAAAAATAAAAAAAAATAAAAATAAAAAATGATTGAAAATTGAATCTCAAAGCCAAACTTCACTCAACCAGCCCTCGAGTAAACTAGCGTTAGAACAGTCTTATGGTTCCCAAGTATAAAAAGGGCACAATCTGAATGGTAGAGACACATATCTCTCCCTACCCCCCCCCCCCCCCCCAAACATACATACACTCACTCACCCCCCCCCCCCCCCCCCCCCACCCTATCCAACCCGACTGGCGAATATAGCGAGGGCAGCGTGCCCTCATCGCCAGGGGTCAATTTTATATCATGGAAAATTTTGGAATGATAGATCATAGGAGTATTACAGAGACCCCTCTTCCACGGTCGTTTCTATTTCTGTCCATGGGTGACTGCAATGTCAACTTTTGACTTCGCAGCTGAGGATGGAGCACACTAAACTAAGCAGTCAAGAGAAACCGAGTTGCACACCTAATTTTAGTCTAGTTCTTATTTTCTCCATTAAATTACTATATATCCAATTGATGTTCATGTCTTTGAAGCTGTGTAAAGCCATCAAAAAAATTATTATTATTATTTTAAATGTTTAATAAAACAAATAAACTAAAAGAAAAAAAAACGGTTTTAGGACTGTATAGATATAGATGTTTGAAAGGGAAGAATGTTTGATTTGATATGTCTCATTGTAATAACATAACTTTTCCGGTTGCTTAAAATTTGTATCATTTTAATTCTCTGTAATCCCAAATTTATTTCAGCACTACGTAAAAGCCCAAACCCCCCTTAGCCCACCATGTCAATGGAAAAAAAATCCCTTGAATCATCATTTAATTACACATTTGCATTTTCAGGTTGTTTTTTAAAATACAATTGTAATAAGACGTTTTGTATTAGATCTATGTATAAGTAAACGATCTTAAATGAATGAAAGTAGGCTACAAGTAAGAAAGAAATATTACTATTGTAAATCTGTATCAGTCCTCACAAGCCGATGATGAAAACTGTAATACTAAAGCGAACATGCAAGGCAAACTGACGCTGTAAATTACATGTCTGAGGCGGAAAAAACAGTAATGAGAATATTACCTCATCACTTGTATGTAAATTTTGTTGCTGTAAAATTCCTGATTGCTTCTACAGACTAAGATATTCACAAACATGTTGGCATTTGTTTTTTTTTTAATAAAAGTGTTAAAATTAAAATTTAAAAAAAAATTGAAAAATTATACATACCCAACAAAGCTGTAAAAAGATTTAACTTTTTTTGAATTTCTTTGTTTCTAATTACCTTCATTTAAATTGTTGATCGACAAATCATTGTTTAGCACTGTTCACCATTTTGTTCTTGTAAATGATAATTTTTGTTAATGTTTGAATTATATTACAGACTAACGCACACACATATTTGTATATGCTGATGTAATTATTTATATTTGAAATTAAAAGTATTTTTTTTTAAATGAGCCACCAGGCCCTGTTTTTAATGTTCTATTGGATTGAGGGGTAGGGGCTCATTTTTTAAGGAAAAAAAAGAAGAAAAAAAAAAGAAGAAAATAAATAAAATTAGCCCCCCCCCCCCCCCTCTATCCCATAGAACATGAAATCTCCATTTAAATAAACATTTTAGTTTTAAGGTTTAAAAACAATTTAAATTAGACGTTTTGTTGCAAGCAGAGGCGTAGCGAGGGGGGGGGGGGGGCGGGGGTGCGGAACGCACCGGGTGACACCACTTAGGGGGGTGACACCAAGGCAAAAAATAGTCAAATCTATAGAGAAAAATTTGAGGGGGGGGGGTGCAAATCGAAAGTTTGAGGGGGGTGCAAATCGAAAGTTCGAATGGGGTGCAAATCGAAAGTTTGAGGGCGGGGGATGCAAATCGAAAATTGAAAGTTTGTCCCCTGGGGAGGCGCTACGCCCCTGGGAGGGGGGGGGGGTTACACCATTAAGTGCCACACCGGGTGACACCCGACCTCGCTACGCCGCTGGTTGCAAGTATAAGTAAACCATCTCTAATGAACGAACGTACATAAAAGAAAGTTCTACCATTGTAAATCTGAATCAGCCCGCACAAGCCAAATATAAAAACCGTAATGCTAAAGAGAAAATTGTAAGGCAAACTGACGCTGTAAATTACAATTATTTATTCTGAGGAAATGAATGTATGAAGTTATAAAACATGGGCATAGACCTGCTAGCGCTTGTGATTTAAATAGTCTGTGTAATATGTTTAGAATTAACAGTGCACACTTAATGTAAGGCAGGGAGATGTACTATTACAGAAACAAATTAAAGAAATCAGAAGATGATGAAAATTAATTAAGCCATACTTCACATTTTTTTTCTCCGCCATTAAACTAACACCACGTGATCTGTGGTCGACCAATCAGAAGGAAAAACCCACGGGCGAGTTCCCGTTTTTTAATTAAATCACTATTGTAAACAATAATAAAAGGGGGGTGACCAGATATGTTTTTACGCCCCATTCACTGTAGATATCAGAACTTCGTTGGCTGCGTGATTATTTCCCCTTTGATCCCGTCTTTTTTTAGTTTTCACCATCATTAATATTTCCTGCCTGATTAGTTGCCGGTTTGAATACTTGGCCAGGAGATAATCAAAATGTCCAGGTTTTTTCAAACCCCACAACCTTTTCACTCCTACCGCTGTTGTGGAATACATTTTTTTTTTATCGACGACCTCGTACTGTTTGTTATCTACAATTAATTTTTTTATCCGTTACTTCGTGCTGTATGTTATCTAAGCTAATAGACTGTTATCGAGAAATTGCGTTATCTCACGTATACAAGTGGGCGGCGGCGTGGGCTGTACCGGAAAAGACAAGTGTTTCCTGGCGGGAAAAGATCTAGTTCCGCGGAGAAAGCGCACGTGTAATCAAGGTCGGGGTTAAGTTTTCTTCATCAGTTAATTAGGTTTATTTTCTCTTAATTAGAAGGAATACATGATGAAGTGAAATTGAAAAATGCCAGGAGTCAATGCCTTCGTTACAAGTGGTATTTTGTAGAGACAGCAAGAATTACTATCTTAAAATAGCAAGCAAACTTCAAATAAAATAAACTGAGAGTGATCTACCCTAAACTGACTCGAATATTCTACGGGGAATGGCACCTCGGGATATAGACATGATTTTTAATCCATTTTTAATTACTTAAACTTTTTAAAATAGATTAGAATCTCGTTCTATTTCCGGTTATCGGAAATCGCTGAAAAGTTGATACAGAACTACAAACTTCATATTATACTTGTATATGAGATTTCATCAACCTAGCTGTAACGGTACTCAAGTTATCGTGTTCACAGACACACATACATACACGTGCACACACAGACATACGGACAAGATTGCAAAACTATGTTTTTCACGATTACATTACTTTCTCTATACTCAGTATACGAGAAAGTAATAGACACATATACATTCAAATACATCTGGTTGTTTGTTAAAAAAATCACCAAAAATAAACCCACACAAAAACACAAAGATTTTTTTCTGTTGTGATTTAAACATTTGTTTATTGTCTGAAATGTTTTTGTTATAAATTTAATTACACATAAAAATGGTTGTTGATCTGAAAATACCCGAGTTCGAATCCCGGGCAGATTAGGACGGCAACTCTTCTAAGAGAGACAACTCCAAAATCAAACAACTGCTGCCTTGTAGTTTGTTCTTGGTTGGACAAAGGCTGTGGAATCCAATGCCAAAAAGAAAAGCAGGCTGAAATCGTAGTCAACGGCCTATAAAGTACCAAACACGTTGAAACGTAATACTTAATTGTGTTGGAGGGAATCCCAAACGTCACTAGAGTTAAGAACAAAGAAGAATTTTGTTTTGAAGACCTGCATCATAAGGAAATATAATAAAAACTAAACCAAACACAAAAGAATCTAAAAAGAAATTATTAACTACTGTCCACACAATAAAATTCATACACATTTAGATATACCAAGTTTTGTTTAGTAGTAGTTTTGTATAGGGACGGAGTGGTATAGCGGTAGAGAGCTAGACTGCTAACCCGTGTGTCTCAAGCTCGAATCCGGGTTAAAATTAGTAGATCGTCTCTGAGTCCACCCAGCTCTGATAGTTACGTAACTCACGTTAGGGAAAGCAAAGGCGGCTGTAAAACTATACTTCAATTGCCCCATAGACCGTCTGGTTAGGAATGGGAACTTTACTTAGTTTTGTATTCATTATTCAATATTAAGTGAGAGAAGAGTTTTATTTTATTTTATTTGATGTATTACAATTATCCACTATTTGCATTATAAAAATATCTTATTACATTACAACTTAATATCCAGTTCTTGCTTTCAAGCTAATCAATATTTTTTTAAATTCAAATTAACGACTTGGATGCACTGATATTTATTCTAGGCAAGCCGTAATTCATCCCACACAGCCCTTTAATCCCAATCTAAACGAGAAATCTAAACCAATCTCCAATCAACGATCTATCCGCCAATCTGATTTTGCTATCGTTGACAATTTAGATCGGTTCCTTCCGATGGTTGCACCCGAAGGGAGATAATCGCTCTCCACTGATCTCCCCTTGGATAGTGTTACCTGCCCTTGAGTTACGTCTCCGACCAACCGTAGTATCCTCTAACAACCTCATCCAATCAAGTTATCCAAGGCTATTTTTAGTTAGAAAGTGTATCTAAACTTAAGAAGGTTGGTCACTCCAAATAGACGAGCGCTCCGGGGGGGGGGGGGGGTGTATAGGAGTTGCGGAAAGTGAGAGTTGATCAAGTGAAAAAATTAGTACAGTTATCCCACGCAACATCTAAATTAACTGTAATTAAAATAATCTAATTGAGATCTAATTCTTCATTTTTAACATGGAGTCCTAAGCGGGTTGATTTATTTGTTTGAGATCACGATAAAATGGTGACTGCATCCCATAAATTTCATGACAATTCTAGAAAAGAACAGGAGCTTTGCCTGCAGTCGTCATTCCCTCTAATTACACAAAGTTCATTAGTCATAACTCACTCTAATTACTCTAAGTTCGCAAGTCATCACCACTACTCCAAGGTCACTACTTTGGGATTTCCCAGAATTCACTCCAGCCACCTAAAACTGTATGTCTCCTATATTTTATGTAAGGGACGGTGTGGTCGGATGCTAGAACACATGATTGCTAACCCTAAATTCTCGAGTTCGGATTTTGGACTCGAGTCTGTAGGACGTCCAGCTCTCATGGGCATCTGACTCACATTAAGGAAACACATGTGGCTGAGTATAGTCCTGTAAACACTATCCCTATGTATGATGAGGTCACTAAAACAGGTGAACTCTACTTCATCTGCGACGCCTCTTGGTATTTCGAAACCATTGATTTGACCACTGATAATGGGATAGTAAAATTTTTGTATAATACACTGGAACTAACATCATTCTTTTAGTTAGTATTATTGTAAAGGAAAAGTAAGTGTACATTATTTAAGCATCATTCTTTCTTTGAGTATTATTGTAAACATTGATGAAGGAAAAGTAAAATTGTACATTATTTTAGCATCATTCTTTCATTGAGTATTATTGTACACATAGATTAAGGAGAAGTAAAATTGTACGTTATTTAAGCATTATTCTTTCTTTGAGTTAGATCAACACTGATTATGGAATAGTACAAAGTGCTGACGTCATCAGCACGGGACAGATATTTATTCTTGTTATCAAATATCGTTTGGCGATTGTGAGCGGTCTACGAATCACGTGACCGATGCCTGCCGTCTGCCCCCCCCCCCCCCAGACAACCAGGATTAACCCTCCGTCTTAGACAGGACGTCTGCGCTGTACAAGTGAAACTGGCGGTTGGCTGGTCCCTGTATACTGTGGTCTTACAAGGGTTAACAGGTCTTCCGTCAGTCTTATGAGGGTTAATAGTTTTTTTCTGGGTCGGCTATTGGAGGCCGGAGGGTGGGGATTTATTTGATCACTTTGTGTCATAGGGGAGATAAACTCGTTGGTGCCAAACAAGGGAGGCTAGTCAGTGGTTTATAGAGAAGGGGAGAGAATTATTAGGTAGTCATTAGGGGAGGTTTGTCAGTGGGTTATTATAGGTTATTAAATTAGGGGGTAACAAACAAGGATTGATGTTGATATTCGTATTCTTCCTCTTTTCAACACGCAGTAGAACTTAGGTCATATACAACTTATCTATTTACTCTTACTTTTCTTGCGATTTTTAAAATATTTTTTCCCAACGTTCCAATAAATAGAATTAATTTCCAATTTCTTTTTTAGTTACGAAGGGTGTTTTGTTTTACTCTTTTCTTGATCATAGATACAATAGCGTAGCGAGGGGGGGGGGACATATGTCCCCGGGCGCCGACCCTAGGGGGCGCCAAAATGGGTTGGAAAAATAAATTGAATGGTTGAAGGGGGTGCATATCAAAAGTTTGATGGGGGGGGGGGGGGAGGGTGCAAATCGAAATCTTGAGAGGGGGGGTGCAAATCGAAAAGTTTGTCCACGGGCGCCGGGAAGGGTCGCTACGCCTCTGCATAGATACACTTAGCCTAGTAATACTTGTAGCCGATAGCTGCTTATAAGGTAGACACGTTGTGGTGCTAAAGAATGGCATGGTCGGTATAGAGAGCACATATTGCTAGCTCCAAAAGTCCTGAGTTAGTACCTCTGGCACATGAGGATAGATAGAAACAGCAACGCATCTATGAGAGAAAAAAAAACGAAATTAAACGAATGATGCTTAGCAGATTGTCAATTTGTGGATAAACGCTATGGAAACTAAATCCAAAATGAAAAGCAGGCTGAATTCGGCGCATTATGCTTTGACCATCGACACGCAATACTTTATCGCGTGTGAGATATCTCTATAATACAATCATGAACAGTGAAGAAAAATGAACTAAAGTCTGAGATAAAAGTTTTTTTTTTTTTTTTTTTTTTTTGTCTTGTTTCATAGATATAAAAGAAAATATGTTTATACAATTTTTATATAGCAAATACAAGTTAATTAAGAATATCTGCGTGTTAATATATTATATTTTATTAATTATTTTCAATTTATTTTTATTAAGATGTGTATTGTTTATAAATATGTCAAATTTAAATTGATTACGAATGACTATTTGGTAATATATAAATTAGATTGAAGCTCTTCATTAGGTAACAGGCTGTGGTATGCTGTTTACATACCGCGTAAAATCGTCGATCAGAGAGTATCACACTAGGAACTAGCTTATCTGTGCTAAAATAAAACTCTAACAAACTAACTTTTTTTTTTCTTTAATGCGAAGAGATGGGAGTAGATTTAAGTAGAATATTTAAAAATACATTGACTATACTAAATAAATGCAAAGGTTTGGCGAGGGAAAGATTATTTTTAGAGATGGAGGGTGGATAAATTGAAAATCTAGTTTAAAAACTAAAATCGTGTTTTATGTTAATGAAGAATCCAGTTACAACAGAAACTCGTCTCTCTAATGTACCCATCTTCTGCTGCACCTACATCATCCGTGTCTAGACATTAGGTCCTGGCATCAGTCGATGCCACGCGATGGCTGAACCCTCCACACAAGGGAATGACGCTTTGATCCGCCCCGCGGCACCAAAGACACGCCCTACGGCCTAGTCCTGTCTTAAAACGGATGTGCATAATGCTGGTCGCTACAGCCGCACGGTCTCAGACGAATACGAGAATTTATCGTCGATCCCGTGGGGGGTAAGGCGTTGTTTACCACGTGTTAGCACTCTTAAGATGGGGTCAAGCCTGAGGGGAAATCATCATTAATGTGGGGTGGGGGGTTGAGAGATTAGTGTGGGGGGGGGGAGGGGTGATGATGGTGCAAGTCAGTCAGGTGTGAGTATTGTTATGGACGGTGTGATGTGGATGGGATGTAGTTGTGGGTGAGTTGGTGATGTGATGATAAGGTTGTGTTGTGGTGTGGTGTAGCTGTGGTGTGTTGTGGTTAATTCGGCATGATTGTGATGTGGTTTGATATCAGTATGGTGGGAATACAAGGTATGGGATGATATAACTACATTGTGTGATAGACTGGTATAAAGTGCAATTTAAAATCATGCATTGTAAATATGGATGCAAATCTCTTGTGATTTGGATACAAACCATATTTATACTAGCCAGTGTTTCTTCCAGATATTTTTCTCCGGGGGGCACTTGAAACTTTCGGGGAGGGGGGGGGGGGGTACAGACTAAAAATTCCGGAGGGGGGATGGGCATTGTTAAAAGTATATATTTTCTATATAAATTCCATTTCGTTCGGGGAATGGGGGCGGTAGACTTTCTTCGTGGGAGGGGGGCAGAGCACCTTCGAAAAAAACTCTGATACAAGCTCTATAGCTCTATGGATGCTAGTGGATACTTGCAGTTAAGGAAAGTAACTATAATGGATTTAGTCATGTTTTTCCTTGACTATTAGCAATTATTAGCATTGACGCTACTATTTTCGTTTAAAATATCCGATGGAAGATTTATCATTTTGATATTTAGATAAAAATTCACAAAACAGTTGGGAAATATTGGCTAACATTTTAGATTTTTAACACGATATCTTCAATGGGGATATAACTCTTAATTTTTGTTACGAACAACATTGTATTTTGCGTCAATCCGTTTTTCGTCTTATAAAAATATCCATCCATCCAAACGAAATTTTATGTCGGGGATAAATTGAAAATCGTGAAGATTCCAATTTTTTCTTTGCTTTCCCGTTCACATTCTAAATGGTTCTATACGAGGAATTAAATTATGATGAAAGGAGTTCAACAGAAATATTTATTCATAAGGCCTCGTATCGCAAGAGAAACTGCTCAAAAAAAAGAAATTTAAAAAATTAATAGCGTTGAGCTGTTTGCTGAATTGACGTATCTTAATTACATTTTTTAATTAAGCGATTTAAGCACTCGGATAATCGTATTTACAAGATAATCATCACATACATAAACAAGAAAAAAATACATATATGCAAATACATACAGATGCACAAACACATACAAGTACAGATGGGCAAAGACATAGAAAGGCAGATGCATACATATATGATAAGTGCAGGTAAACAAATATACAAGTAGATATACACAAATGTACGTACAGACACGTGTACAGATACATCCATATGCGATTATCTAAGCATTTGATAACCAATATATGCTAAAATATTTCAACCATGCTAGAGACCCATTAGCTCTCACCCCCACCCCCCTAAGTTGTAGAGGCAGGCTATTAGTTTCCAACCCTGCTACGAATGTTGCATTAGGCTTAAAAAAAATTCATTTACACCTAGCTATCCATTGGGCAGATGAAGTAGAGTTCATATATTTGTGGAACACGGCGGCATATAAATTGATGGTTTGGTCAGCGCTATGCCCAGCCGCTTTTACTTTTCCCAACTTAAGTCAGGTACCCCTCAGGGATTTCATACAGTCACAAGTCCTTACCGAGATCCGAGTTCCCAGAAAAATGTGCAATCGGAAAACTGCTCAAACGGAAAACTGAGCGAACAGAAAACAAAACGCGCAAATATAGGCCTACTAATTATTCTAATATATTTTAAATGTGTCATATTGCGAGGATTTTTTTTTATTATGCTATAATGTACAAGTAGTCAAATTTTGTTAATGTTTATAATTACTCAATTTAAGAAAATAAAAATGCTCTTGCGCACTTTTTTGTGGGCGATTTTTTATTTGCGCTGTTTTCCGTTGCGCTGTTTTCCGTTGTACTTTTTTTCCAGTGCGCATCTTGCATGTCACGCGAGGTTTGAACTCAAGATCTTCGGGATAGTAGGCAGGCGCTCTACCACTCTACCACGCCGTCCCACATCATGACTATAAATCTATTATGTTTTTAAAAGACGCTTCAGTGCCAAGACAGGCAAACACCCACTGTTCTACCCGAAGATACGTCACTTTATTTTGCTCAATCTAAAGAGGTTATGTTGCGTTGTATCATTACAGTCTGTCGCAAAATTTGTCTGTGTAGTTTATGTTCTATCTATTGGCACACGCTATTTTTCGTACATTTTCTGAATAAAGTATTTAATGCATAAAAAATAACCATAATGATAAAAAATAATAATGTATGAACATTATTCCCCTAGGTAATGGGTTTCTCAATGTATCAAAAAGTTTCATTAATTTTTTATTTGACGTGTTTGAATAAATCAACAAAAAATATCTGCAAGAATGTCATGTCGAAAGTTTTAAAGTTTTTTTTTCAGCTCCTCGCATTGACATTTCTCTATCAGACTTTTGATAGATTAACGGGCCCTTAAATTAGTGGTCTATTACATTGTGTGAGAATTCGTGAATCTCTTCATTCATTTGTTAATTCGTTTAGTGTTTAGTTGCTAGATTACTAGTTCATTGAATTTACACTAAATCCAAATTATACCTACATCAAATTAGGCGTTCTTCCAATTGTTTTATTCTAATTTCGTTAAATAGTTACTTCCTTAAACAACTCGTTTATAAAAACATTATTTCATTAAATTACTAGCTTATTTTTTATTGTTACACTTATTCATTGATTTATTACTTTATTTAATTATTAGTTAAATCAAATTATTACTTTTGTTCATTAAACTATTATTTTACAAATAAATATGATTAACGTAAACACGCTATTATTATAACAAAGAATACTATTTTTTACCGATTTCACAATAAAGATTAGTAAGGAATAGGTTTAGGATTAGAGGTAGGATTTGTTTAGCCCTGTGTGCCTAATTAAGGTTAGATTTAGCTCCAGTATTACTTGTAGTGTATTGAAGGTACCAAAGGATAATCTCGATTACACAATCAGACGTAATTATAAGCACTGAAAATATGAGGAACAGTTTGAGTTCTTTTATCAAAGTGTACTTTAGTAAATCTTGTAAGAGTACTTTTTAATGAAACAACTGAATTTTGGTGAACTTTTACATTTTCTTGTAACATTTAATTACATGCAGGACTTGCATAATTTAGCTTAAGCATGTTCTTTTATATTTTTTTATCATAAGTTGATTTATTTACACATTTAATCTGCAGTTTTATCAATGACAATTTTTCTTTAGTTTTTCACAGAGACATGCATTATTCTATTGATTTTAAATTACAAAATATGGGGTTTAATTGCCATCAAAATGCTTACCCTAAAGATAGCTAATTTTTCGAACAGTTAAACAATTTTGGAAGATATATCGCCTAATTCACGTTGTGTTATGAATAAAATACATGATTGCCTGGTCAAGCGTGTTATATTCATTGTATATAAAATATGACAAACTCGACCGTTTCAAAACATGACCTTAACATTGTATGACTCTACATAAGACAGCCATAATTGACCATTAACGTAGTAGGCCTACGTGACTCTAACTGGTAAATTACCCAGAATAAGAATGATAATCACATAGTGAAAAAAAGTCGTAAAATCTAAAAATAAATATTTACGGACTTTCACTTCGTTTTAAAATATTAACAACGGACGATAACTCTTACTAAAAAAGAAAAGAGGGTAATTTTAATTTAAAAATTGTTTTATTTCGGAATAAATAACACTAAAATGTTAAAACAACCTAAGATTAAATTAATAATTTACAAGTAGATAAAGGAAAACAAGGTATACTTTTTAAATTTGATTAAATTAGCATTCGCCTTATTTGCTAAAGACATAAGGGAAGTAATGCCGTTCTTTTACATAGGGCTGAACAAAAACGAAAGGTGTTAGAAAGTGATAAGATTATCTCCCCTACTAATTTTTATCGGTTTTAATCAAGAATGCTTGATCGGAACGAGGTGTAGAAGCAGAGGTCATAGGGTCACTTCTGGTGTTGTGGTGGTTTGTGTTTGGGAGAAAACTAAACTTTTAGCTACAGCAGTAGAGCGCTAGGCTGCTAACCCTAAAGTCTAGAGTTCAAATCCGAATTCAAGTCAAGGAAACGTACTGAGTCCACCTAATTCTAATGGGGACCTAACTCACGTTGGGGAAAGTAAGAGCGTAGTGTTGACCACATTAACTCTTTATATGCCGAGGTCAAGAAACGTGTGAACTCTGTTTAATTGTTTAATTACATTCTCTTCGTATTCATTCGAAGCATATTTAAAGAACGAATTGCATTTCTTTGTTATAGCTAATTACAAAAGTCAAAAAATAATATAAAGCAAGTACTCGGTTTGCAAATCTCATTGTATGTATTTTCCGATCTCAATCGTCATTTCGGAGTGAATACGTCACACTATAAAAAGAAATTCTAAAGATTTTAGCTCCTGTTTTAAGATTTATTTATTTTTTACTCCTACAACAAGTGTTACCCCCATGCTTTAGTTTCTTGATAGTCCCTGAGTCCACTCAGCTATGAGGGGTACCTGACTCATTTTAGGGAACATAAGGCGACTGTGTATAGTTCTGACCACAACCTGTATTCCGAGTTCATTCAAACAGATGAACTCTACTTCACCTGCCTCATATGCCCCCATCGGGAAACGATGATGTTGACTCGTGTCATCAGCAACTTCACCATCCAGTCCTCCACGAACTGACCCGTCCTCCACGAACTGACCCGTCCTCCACGAACTGACCCGTCCTCCACAAACTGACCCGTCCTCGACCAACTGACCCGTCCTCCACTAACTGACCCGTCCTCCACAAACTGACCCGTCCTCGACCAACTGACCCGTCCTCCACGAACTGACCCGTCCTCCACCAACTGACCCGTCCTCCGAGAACTGACCCGTCCTCCACCAACTGACCCGTCCTCCACGAACTGACCCGTCCTCCACGAACTGACCCGTCCTCGACCAACTGACCCGTCCTCCGAGAACTGATCCGTCCTCCACGAACTGACCCGTCCTCCACGAACTGACCCGTCCTCCACGAACTGACCCGTCCTCCACGAACTGACCCGTCCTCCACGAACTGACCCGTCCTCCACGAACTGACCCGTCCTCCACCAACTGACCCGTCCTCCACGAACTGACCCGTCCTCCACGAACTGACCCGTCCCCCACCAACTGACCATCTCTCGCTGGGCAGGAAGTGAAATGGAAAGTCGTGCTAAAAGGCTTGGCCGCACGTTTCTTCGGTTGAAAGATTCTCTGAAAGACTTCCCACTCCCCCACCCCATCAATCGCCCCCCCCCCTTAAACGTGAGCCTGTCACATGTGGACACAGAGTCATGTCCCTTGCCCCATCAATGCTGTGAGCTTTACATCTGATTGCTCGCGCATGCGTGAAGCAGGGCGGGGAATTGGTTTAACATGGCTGACCTCATCCAAATGTGAGTACCAGGGTCAGAGGTCATTTGGCCAAACCGTGTAGGAGGCGAGAGGGAGATTTCTTTTTGCTCCATAAACTCACATACAGTACAAGTCAAATTCTTTTGTAAACCGTTTTTTCTGTTTGTCGGCCTCCAGGTAAGTAGAGTTCACCTGTTTTTGTTACCTCGGTATGCCCAGCCGCCTTTATTCTCCCTAACGTAGGTCAGGTACCTATCACAGCTGAGTTGACTCGGGTGTTTAAACTCTAACCTGAGAACCGAACTCGAGACTTTCTGGTCAGCAGTCGACCACACCGTCCCATCACATACACTGGTACCACATATAGTCTGACACTGCTCTAGAAACAAAGCATATCTTTAAACCCGTCCCCCCACATACATTGGTACCACATATAGTCTGACACTGCTCTAGAAACAAAGCATATCTTTAAACCCGTCCCCTCACATACATTGGTACCACATATAGTCTGACACTGCTCTAGAAACAAAGCATATCTTTAAACCCATCCCCTCACATACAATGGTACCACATAAAGTCTGACACTGCTCTAGAAACAAAGCATATCTTTAAACCCGTCCCCTCACATACACTGGTACCACATATAGTCTGACACTGCTCTAGAAACAAAGCATATATTTAAACCCGTCCCCTCACATACACTGGTACCACATATAGTCTGACACTGCTCTAGAAACAAAGCATATCTTTAAACCCGTCCCCCCACATACACTGGTACCACATATAATCTGACACTGCTCTAGAAACAAAGCATATCTTTAAACCCGTCCCCTCACATACACTGGTACCACATATAGTCTGACACTGCTCTAGAAACAAAGCATATCTTTAAACCCGTCCCTTCACATACACTGGTACCACATATAGTCTGACACTGGTCTAGAAACAAAGCATATCTTTAAACCCGTCCTCTCACATACACATATAGTCTGACACTGCTCTAGAAACAAAGCATATCTTTAAACCCATCCCCCCACATACACTGGTACCACATATAGTCTGCCACTGCTCTAGAAACAAAGCATATCTTTAAACCCGTCGCCTCACATACACTGGTACCACATATAGTCTGACACTGCTCTAGAAACAAAGCATATCTTTAAACCCGTCCCTCACATACAACTGACCACATATAGTCTGACACTGGTCTAGAAACAAAGCATATCTTTAAACCTGTCCCCTCACATACACTGGTACCACAAATAGTCTGACACTGGTCTAGAAACAAAGCATATCTTTAAACCCGTCCCCTCACATACACTGGTACCACAAATAGTCTGACACTGGTCTAGAAACAAAGCATATCTTTAAACCCGTCCCCTCACATACACTGGTACCACAAATAGTCTGACACTGCTCTAGAAACAAAGCATATCTTAAACCCACAGAACCACCACGACCAAGCCCCGTCCAGTCACTCGGTAAAACCACCCAACCAAACTCCAACCTTATAAGAAAAACCGTGCTTCCATTCCATGCCACCCCTCCCATTCCCCCCCCCCCACCACCCCAGGAAAGGTACACAAAAAATCTTAACCCGAAATAAACTTACCTTGTCTTTTGTTGAGGGCTAAGGTGTGGGGGGGGGGGGGGGGGATTGCGCCTTTTAGGTAGAGCTGAAATAAAATTTGAATTAAAGAAAAATACCATTTTAAATATTATAAGCAGCCGGAATTGTATGTTGAGTACAATACATAACAAACCAAACATTTAATTGTTTTGAATAACATACTTTTAAATACTTTTATTTCCAATTAAAACAAGTAACCTTATCATCAGCATGTGTCTTCTTCTTCTTCGTTCTTAATTTTTGTAATGGAAGGGATTCCATCCAACACACTTATGTATACGTGTCAACTGGTTATGCGCCATTGAGGCCATTGACTCAGATTTCAGCCTGCTTTTCTTTTTGGATTTGCTTCCATAGCATTTGTCCAACCAAGAACAAACTACAAGGCAGCAGTTGTTGATTTTGGAGTTGTCTCTCCTAGAAGAGTGGCTGTCTTCGTCTAAGAAGCCTCATCTGTCTGATGGTTCGAACTCCAGATTTTTTCGGTTCAGCAAACATGAGCTTTACCGACTCGACCACGCCGACCCCTGTTGTAATATATATTTGCAGCAACCCAATTTACGTAAAATTTACATTAAAATTTATACAACATGCATACAAAATATAATCTTTACAGAATACTATGTAAACGGGTAATTAGTAACTTCAACTTAAGCAAGGGAGAGGAAAAATAAGTTGAAAAATGGGTGAGGGGCGTGGTCATGGGGACAAAGTCGATCAAAGTTAGGGGGATAAGGTTGGGGTTAAAGCATTTTAATTCAACACTGTAAACAAAGGCTAGTTTAAAACAGTTTTACATAGACTGAGGTTAATATTTATAACATGGCGTAAATAAAGGCTGGTAAAAAAAGATTTGCCATAATAATTGTGAGTAGAATATCGGATGGTGTGTTTGCACTGGTAGGAGAATAGTTGACTGATCATTAGCTATGTATTAACTAACAGACGAAGGTATTGTGATCATGAAGAAAAGGGGTGACGCAGGGAGAGGGAGGTCACTGTGAGCCGGTCAAGGGAGAGGGTGGGGGGGGGCCTGTTGTGCGGGTCTTGATGGATGTTTATTTTGACTTAGAAATGTGCAGCAATTTTAAGGGGGGAGGGAGACGGTGTTGCAATGGAGGCTAAACGTAAAAATAAATAACGGTGGCGGATGGTCTTCAGTTGAACGTTGTGAAATGTAAGTTTTCGGATTTGTTTAAATTAAATGTTTTATAATAATATTAGTTTTACTTTTTAATTAGAATTGATTTTTTTTTTTCCATAAACTATTCATTACAAAACAAAATTTCATATGAACGTTTAATTATGTGTAGTTTATATTATAGTTTAAAACGATTTTGAATGTAAATGCTTCTTAGTTTAAATTCTGCTTAATTTATTTTTTATTTTGGAAGATAATTACAAGTAGTTTCCCTTGAATTGTTTTTTTTATACTTTCTTGTATGCGAAGTAGCCTAAATGAAAATATTGTAACCGTGAAAAAAACTAAATTGAGATTTTAACAAATCTTGACGTTTGCTATCATGTCTGTATGTCTGTGTGTATTCCTACCAGACCGATTTCATCAAAACTTTTCACGTAGGTCTAGACACGATGACAATGCATTGTTACATAAAAGTTCGCTTCATTAAATGTTAAATTAATTTCTTAAAAAATAATAAATCTTTTCTTATATCCGCTCATTTTATATGTTCATATGGTGGGCAATTCTTTTTTCTAAGTGATTTCATTCTATAAAAAAAAAAATGCAATATACGATAAAGTTAATTTTTGTTGGAGGTGGCTGATGAAAACAATCAAAACAAACTGAAAATGTAGCTTTTGGTGCAAATACCATTGAAACAAATGCGTCCGGTTGCCCAGCAAATGACCTCCTTAAAGACATGTTCAAATAAGGGCGGGTTGGTTTTAAAAGTATTTGCCCAACAAAGACTTTCCTAATACTAAAGCTTTAGCATCAAAGTACCTTTCAAATTTTGGAACAAAATACAAACTTTATCAAGAATGAAGTAGGCCTACGTAACTAACAATTTGAGAACAAACTTGGACATCGAGTGTGTTGTCGGTCCCCGACAGTGTTTCTTCAGACTTTTTTCTCTGCTGGGGGTGGGGAGGCGTTTGAAATGCATATATATATATATATATATATATATATATATATATATATATATATATATATATATATATATATATATATATATATATATATATATATATATATATATATATATTATTTTTTTTAAATTAAATTCCGTTGGGGGTAGACCTTCTCCGGGGGTGGGAGGGGGGTGGGGGGGGGGGGGGCTCCGCCACTCCGAAGAGATGCCTGGAAGAAACTCTTGCTCCCGAACTTATATTTGATAGTTAATGCGGCCCTCGGGCTTAAAAGTTTGAAGACCCCTGCTCTTAAGTCTAAAGCAACACACGAGACTTGATTGTCTAATTACTTTCTATCAACTTGTTAACGAAAGTGAATTAATTCCAAATACTAGGAAACAGTAGTAAAATAGCTTTTTTTTTTTAAATCTAGTACCCCATTTTTGCTTTTATCGGTTAAGTTAAATCACCACACCGAATGTCATCGGTGATTCCTTCTAAATCTCGCCCTACGGGTACACCAAACTTTTTTAATGAACTTTTTATTATTATTTTTATTGTATTTTTATTTATTTTTGTTTTAGAAAAAATAAACGACAAAAAATTGTCCGCGTTCAACCAAGCGACCTTCTCACGACTTTTTGGAAGCATCAAATCTCGCAGAGGAATAAAAAGTATTTTTTTTCTTTTACCAACAAAATACGTTAACGTTTGATTTAAGGGGAAATAATTGTGTTACAATTTCGTACATTGAAGAGTTATAGAACTTGTAAATAAAGATAGATTATTTATTGCCAGTTTTAATGTTACGGGCTGGAAAGGTAGAACTTGAGAATATTCGTTTATAAAAATTAATGAGATATATGTAAAAAAGACTACTAAATCGAAATTGATAAATTTATAAATCACTACCTTTACCAAAAAAAATAATTAATCAATTGTTTACATCAGAGGAAATAAAATAAAATTTAAAAGTAATCTTTATTTATGAGGGAAAAACAGAATTGTTAAGAGTAGATATGCTTAAATTAAGCATATGGTTAATAAAGAACTATGAGCTCTGATTTGAAAATAAACGAAACACTTTTTGTAAAAGCTGGAACAAGATTTGTGAAGTTAAAGTTTATAGAAAATGGTGGGTCAAATCTGTAATCATTTTATTTATTTTTTTGTTTTATTTTTGACACTGAGTATCATAGATTAGTAGAATGATTTATTTCATAATATCCTGATGGCACATCATTCGATGATCTACGAGAAAGTCTCTGGTTCAATTCCCGGTCTAGAATCGTAGAATGTTCCAATCTGACCGCAGTAGTTAATCTCGAGGTAGAAGCGAGGGGTGGAGGGTTAGAACAAAATGCAGCTATATCACTTCCAATGCGTTCAGTTTCGAAATAGTTCATGTCATAAAAACCACAAGCTTACGTTCACAAAGTAAAAGCGTAATGAAATATTAAACATTAATGAAAGCAAATGTTTTTAAAAATTAATTTGCTTCTAATAAGAAGACTTGGCATTATATACCCGGCATTGTGGATACAATAATAGAGAGTTGCCATATAAGGTAACTCAGTATAAATGGTCAGAGATAGCAAAAACCATTAGTTTGTTGGAAACACTCAATCAGGTGACCAGTGAGAACCAATCAGGAATGAGTTTACGATCACATGGTGAGTCGAGAGTATTTGCGTCATAAGTCGGTCGGGGAGAATGGCAGTCGCGACACTCTGTAATGTGTGTTGAAGTTCTATTGAATAAAGTAGATCTGCAGTGGGAGTTTCTATTATCTGAATATTCTGCTTTAAATGAATTAACGCTTTAATTTGCATTGTGATGTCACACTTTAGTGTTGTTTCTATACAACTAATACACACAGACCTTGTATAAGTAAAGATGGAGTGTATATCCAATACCTCACATATTAAAAATTTTTCCTAACACCACAGCAATTATGTACAAAAGAAGTGGTTATAAAAGAATTATGAAATAGTGTTTGCGGCGTTAGACCTAGTCATCACGTCAAGCCAATTGCCCACCAAGTACTCTAAAACCTGGACCCTCTTGTGCTTGTCTGAACCATTTCAACAACAATATCACCCAGTACCGGTAACTCTGCTTTGATGAATCCCAGTCCCAACATCGATTCGCTCCCCTTATATTTATTACCCATTTCTCTCCAGCCCACCGGTGGTTCGGGGCAGATTTTATTGGACATTTCGCTTAGTACATTCCTAAACATTCCGTCTGCACTGGATTGCGTCCCTTGATGGTCATTTTATCCAGAGATTACGTGCCCCTGTTTTAAGCAAACAATACATCAGCTCACTGTTATATCGGTATGCTTTGCTTCATTACCATTGTTAGTAACACTTTTAATTGATTTTTAGCCTTCAATACTACAAGTTTTACTATATATATATATATATATATATATATATATATATATATATATATATATATATATATATATATATATATATATACATACATATATATATATATACACACACACACATATATATGTTTAAATGGTTGTATTAATATATAATGTTGTATTTTCAGTGTAAATAAATTCATTTCGAGCATTATTTGGTGTTTTCAAATTTCATTTTATGTGATAGGTTTTATATTGGTTCAGACCTCTAGATGTGTGGACTGGCCTAACTTTAGAGAGACAGACTGCTAACCAGTAAGTCTAGAGTTTGAATCCGGGTTCAAGTAAGTAGACCGTCCCTGAGTCTACCCAGCTCTGACGGGTACCTAACTCACGACAGAGAAAGTAAAAACGGCTGGGCATAGTGCTGACCACACTATCCCTTCATATGCCGAGGTCTCAGAAACAGGTGAACTCTACTTTACTTGCCCCATTGACCGTCATTTTCGGAAGGGGAACTTTACTTCAGAAAACTAGTGCAAGTAGTATTCAAAAAATTCGGTTATCTAAGCTGAAAAACGAAACAAGCTGATTCTCCTACCCACTCTCTAAATCTTAGGCGTTTCTTCTGTTTCACAACTATAACTTCTCTTTCTTCTTTTTTCTTCGTTCTTAATTATTAGTGTTGAAGGGGATCGAGATTTATCTGCCAGTGGGTTTGAACTCGAGACTTTGTTCGAATTTATCAACCATGAGCTTTTTTGCCGACTCGACCACGCCTCCAACACAATTAAGCGTTACGTGTCAACTGTTTATGCGCCATTGAGGCCATTGACTCCGATTTCAGCCTGCTTTTCTTTTTGGATTTGCTTCCATAGCCTTAGTCCAACCAAGAACAAACTACAAGGCAGCAGTTGTTTAATTTTTGAGTTGTCTCTCCTAGAAGAGTGGCTGTCCCCAGCTAACGAGCCTCATCTGCCAGAGGGTTCGAACTCGAGACTTTTCGGTTTAGCAACCATGAGCTATAACAAAAAGGTGTATTTTAATCTACCTGTTAATTAATGCTCATAAAGTTGATTAAATAATTTAACACGTGCTGATTAACTTCGTGTGTTTGAGTTAAAACACAACACTCTTCTATGAAACAAGGCATATGAATATCTGATCTGTTCAGTAGAACAGCGTTGTTTTGTATCGACTTTTTTTCCTATCTAGATAGCAGCTCAAATCCTGGTCGAATTCGGGATTAGGGTCAAGGATAAGACACAGATTTGATACGGATTAGGATTACGGTCAATTCTGAGCATAAGATTTAGATAAGGGTCAAAATTTGTGAAAATTTGTGTTACTGTTTTAGACAAAGTATAGTCTTAAAAATTTTTTAACCCAAGTTTAGTAAATGTCGAAAAAAATGAATCATCGTTAAGAAAACATTTATAAAAAAATGTAAACTTTAGACGATTAATGAATTAGAAGACGTCTGGCGTTTAAATAATTTCTATCATCATTTTAAAAATAACCTTAACCACAAACTATTTTATTACTATTTTTTTTTAAAACTGACCAAAAATTCCATTGTGAAACCTAACAATCATAGAGTTTTGCTCGCAGTGAATGTGGTTGGTTTGCGGGATAAATTGGTTGAAATCGGATGCCAATTTTCATGGCGAGCAGGTTTAATTAGCGGCAGTTCGCGTCGCTGGTGAGTACAATGGCGGCGAGATGAAGCAGCCGCCATTGTTGCCCTCGTGAGCTTTTTGTTCGCGATGCAGATTTCGTTCTGCGGTGGCTATTGTGCTGGGGTTTGCTGGAGAGGGAGAGTGGAGGAATTGGAGACGGGATTATATGATGCCGACCCTGCAATTTTTTTTTTCTTTGATTTTTTTTTTTTTTTTTTTGTGTCTGGAAATTATTATACCTGTTTGAAAGCAAAGCCAGTTTATGAGAGAAAAAAAGAATGTGTCCTTCACTGGGCCAAACTTACACAATCACATAATGTGACTTTTGAGGACTCGGGACACTAGTAGACAACTAACATAAGGTCATGTGATTAGGTCAATAAACTTACAACATATTTAATAGTGTGTATGTGTGTATGTGGCGACTACCCACTAATTATATAATTTTAGTTATAAAGAAAAATAGGGGCTTTATTTATATATGTCTACATCTAATGGAGGGGAGGGGTAGACTACCTATTTGATACCAGTGATGTACTGCTTCGTTCTAGCTTAACTATTACCTACCAGTGATGTATTGCTTCACTAGCTAAGCTAACTATTCCTACCAGTGATGTATTGCTTCATTCTAGCTAACTATTCCTACCAGTGATGTATTGCTACACTCTAGCTAAGCTAACTATTACCTACCAGTGATGTATTGCTACACTCTAGCTTGACTAAGTATTATCTACCAGTGATGTATTGCTACATTCTAGCTTAGCTATTACCTAATAGTGATGTATTGGTAGTATGAACCTGTATGTGTACGTTAAATGAAATATTTACTTAACATATTTAGTATTGAATTAAAATGGTTGATGGTAGAGCGCTAGACTGCTCAACCAAAAGTCTCGAGTTCGAATCCGGGATCAAGTCAGTAGCACATCATTGAGTCCACCCAGCTCTAACGAGTACCTAACTCATATTAGGGACAGTACAGGCGGCTAAGCATAGTGTTGACCATACCATTACTTCATATGCCGAGGTCACAAAAACAGGTGAACTCTACTTCTCTTGTCACATGGACTGTCAGGTAAGAGAATGGAACTTTCTTTATTGATGGTGGTTGGAAAGCAGAGTGTGGAGAAATACTAGTAGAAGATTACTGTTTCTTTATATCGGACTTGATGTATAGAAGTGGTTTCAAGTAGATGCACTCTCATGTAGAAAGAGAAGCTCTGTGAACATAGGCTTATGTGCGTTGAAGAATGTATAGAGACCCCTGAAATTAAATTGCACACTTGTATCTCGAGGGAGTAGGGTTGAGAGATAACTTTTATTAGTTAGAAGATTATACTAAAGAAAACGCTTATTAAATATACGATTCCCCAACTTCAAGTCTTATAAAGCATTGTGACCTCCCCTGCTAAAATCGAACGCGCATAAGTTGTTTCCTTTTATCTTCTACATGCAGCAGAATAAATAGGAATAATTTTTACTGAATTTTTGGGATGTATGAAGAAAAAAAATATCTTTCACGATCTTAAGATCCATACTCGACTGAAATATTTATAGTATTAAGATTTATTCCAAATCAATCAACCTTTTAATAGCTTTCACGGGAGTTCTATATACGCCTTGCTAAATATTATGTAAACATCATCTAAATAAAGCTTCATTTATTTATTTGTATTCCTAGGTGGGACGCTAAACAAAACCGAGTGGTTGCCCTTCTAGTTTACACTAAACTTAAGTGACATTTTTCATAAATTTATCCTTAGGACAAGTCTACCAAGGATGTGGGGCACCTTAACCCATCCTAGCTTGTATAATCAGACGAGGTTATTTGTAAACCTCTTTCACTGAAGAGGTTGAACCTTTAATCCTCCCATGTCTCAGGTGCTCTAATGTTTATCCCACAGTAATCCTCGCAGTTAATCTGTGCGATAAAGCCAGCGCACCTGCCTGTAAGTGCTGGCGTATCTTTTAATGAGGTCAATCGGATTCCTGACAGGAAATTACTTTTGGTTCCATCTTTTAAACCAAAAAATTAAATTACTAAGCAATTTCAATTTTATTTTTCTCTTAGATGTTTTAAATATATTAAAAATATATGAATATATATATATATATATATATATATATATATATATATATATATATATATATATATATATATATATATATATATATATATTCAAGAAGTTCAAGTTGTTTGGAAATAAAGTGAAAAAGACTCGTAGTTTTATGGTCAGCGGTCCTACGCTCATCACACGCCATTGCTTTCAATTTGTGATTTGTGTGGTGTATGTGTTGTGGGTGTGTGGAGAGTGTGTGGTGAGTGTTGGTTAGTGTGTGGAGAGCGTGTGGTGAGTGTTGGTGAGTGTGTGGCGGGTGTGTGGTGGGTGTGTGGTGAGTGTGTGGTGAGTGTATTTAAGATGTGTGGAGAGTGCCTAATGGAGGCGGAAGAGTCCACTTAGCTTAGTGTGACAATGCTCTGAATGTTTTCTAACCATGAACTCTCCCAGAAGCCCGAACTGAACATAGTGATCGAGATGTAACACACATGAACCCTTTCTCAACTGTTTAGGTTAGCGCCTTGCTCAGTGTACTCACAGCGTAGAGTGACAACAGTAGGGGAAAGTAAAAGTAGTTTAAAAAGTGCTGACTAAATCTTCAAAGAAACAGATCAAATCTACTGCATTCGTATATTAGGTGGTCCAGTAGTAACCCGAAAGTCTTGAGTTCAATGGTCGAGTGATAGAACACACGACTTCTAACAGGAAAGTCTCGAGTTCGCATCCTTTGTGACGTAGCTGAGTCCACTCATCCCTCAAGGTATATTACTCGCGTTAGAAAAAGTATAGTCGGCCTTGCATAGTACAGAGTACACTATCCCTGCATGTTCCGAATCCACAGAAAAAGGTGAACTCTATTTGATCTGATTTAAGGATCGCATTGAAATTTTGTACTTATAGCAGTCTATTCATGTCAGTAAATTGTATGTTATGTTTTACACAGCATCAATAAACTCTATTTGAATAGCTATTCGCTGTACTATCATCTGTTTCACTTGTGCCAAATCCACTGAAAAACATGTTTTAGACCTAAATGTTTTTTTTCAATTTGAAGATACTTTGCTGAATTTCGCTCGTCTATCGTTTGCAACATATGTTTTAACCGCTATAATCATGCACGAGATATATGAGGAAATTTATATTATAACTATAAAAATTTGTGTGATTACATAAGGATATCAAATTAAGAAATCAGACAGCTTTAATGATCTATATCGTCTCAGCATTAAATAAATGCCTCGTCCTCCCCTCCCATCAAACGATTTAATTACATTGCCTCACACGATCTGATATTAATGTACAAGTTAAGAACACATCAACGCTGAATCCAATTCAATACATTTTATTTGTCATTCCAAACAACAAAATAATGTTGAAAAAATGTGATTGAGACTCAAAAAAGCATGTATCACAAATGAGCAGCGTGATATAATACACATCGAATGAAATGGTGATTTACCAATAAAATCTTCACAAGTTCACAGAAATAAAAATCCAAGTTCCACAACTCTGTTCTAGAGTACAGCTGTTTTTCTCAAATCAGATGACGGGTGTCTAGGTATCTCTGTTTTCCAGAAAAAGAAATAACAACACAAGCGTTATAAATCGCGTCAGAAGGCGGAGACGGAGGGTGCGTCAACACCAGGTGACACCCGACCTAGTGACGCCACTCTGCGTCTTATCACTGTGGTTTACATTGTATGCATGTGTTGCATCTTGGGTCACAAGAACAATATGGCAGTCAAGTAAAAGTCAATGGAAAAATATCACATATTTATTTTACATAATAATTATAAATAGGCCGTAACCTAAATATAACATCATATATATATATATATATATATATATATATATATATATATAGCCTATTTAAATGTATAAACATAAATATATATATATATATATATATATATATATATATATATATATATATATGTATATATATATATATATATATATTTATATATATATATATATATATATATATATATATATATATATATATATATATATATATATATATATATATATATCAATATACTCATATAAGTACATTTAGATATATATATATATATATATATATATATATATATATATATATATATATATATATATATATATATATATATATATATATTAGCACTGATAATGTAGCTTAGCATGTAATTGAACATTTGAGTGATACAATAAATTATTTACAGGTGATATAAAATTTAAAACACTTCATCCTAAAATAGGTACCAGTGATACTAGTATATCATGTCATTCTGTCTTAAACACATCCTTTGGTAAGTACATGTAGGCGTATATATATATATATATATATATATATATATATATATATATATATATATATATATATATATATATATATATATCCAGGTTGTAGGTTATAGTCATCACATAATCTATATGACAAAAACTGTACTGGTTATATACATTAAAAAGTTGGATTCCAACTTGCCCAATCTAGAGAAGTCAATAATGACAATTGTAAAAACCATGATAAAAGATAAAGTGAACCTCGATCACCTTTGTAATTATTGATTCTTACACTTAAATTCATACTACCAATCAAATTACATGGCTAATACGTATGAATATTTCGCTACCCATATGTGTTAAATTCAGATGTCTGACAACTGTATTGAAGATTAATTTGACCTTCATTCATAGTAGTTAACGCTACGCTTTCGAACCTAATGGGCCATCGGCATATGAAGTAGAGTTCATCTGTTTCTGTGACCTCGGCGTATGAATGGAAAGTCTGATCTACTTTATACACATTCGCCGTAGATATCGATACGTATACTTTAATCACGTGATGCAGGCAGTGTTGTACTATCTACATGCGTCCTATTCCCCTATCTCCAAATACATCTATACCACACCTTGTCCCCAAATCCCCAAATCCTACTACCTCTATCCGACTCCTTCCTTCTCTCATAATACTCCCCATCCCAACTACATTACACCAATCCACCCTCTCCACCCACCATTCCTCTGAACTCTCCCCCGTCTAAGATTTCCTAAGCCCCGTCCAGGAAGTGACGTCATCATGAAACCCGAGCCAACAAACACAACGGACGGGGAACAAGGCAGGCAATAACATACGGAAATCGCGTGCGATTGTTACCTAAATTGTTACACTAATTACACAATCGTTAACTAGCAACATGTTACGGTAGTTACACAATCCTTAAACATCAACATGTTACGCAATCCTCAACAATCAACATCTTACACAATCCTCAACCATCAACATCTTACACAATCCTCAACCATCAACATCTTACACAATCCTCAACCATCAACATCTTACACAATCCTCAACCATCAACATCTTACACAATCCTCAACCATCAACATCTTACACAATCCTCAACCATCAACATCTTACACAATCCTCAACCATCAACATCTTACGCAATTCTCAACCATCAACATCTTACACAATCCTCAACCATCAACATCTTACACAATCCTCAACCATCAACATCTTACACAATCCTCAACCATCAACATCTTACACAATCCTCAACCATCAACATCTTACACAATCCTCAACCATCAACATCTTACACAATCCTCAACCATCAACATCTTACACAATCCTCAACCATCAACATCTTACGCAATTCTCAACCATCAACATCTTACACAATCCTCAACCATCAACATGTTCCACAATTCTCAACCATCAACATCTTACACAATCCTCAATCATCAACATGTTACACAATCCTCAACCATCAACATCTTACACAATCCTCAACCATCAACATCTTACACAATCCTCAACCATCAACATCTTACGCAATCCTCACCAGTAACGAGACCAGTTAACTAAATCATAGTACAACAAAATTCTTAATGTCTCCTTTAAGCAAACAAAGTGCAGTATTCAACAACACATCTCTAGAGTGCAATAATTAAATGACACAGCCATGACATCCAACAATAAACAACACACCAGTGTCCAAAAATTAATCAACAAAGCCTTCGTGTGCAATAATACAACAAAACCATCTTTGCCCAACAATGAAACAACCATCGCATCCAACAATACACTACACATATTATCTCCATTCTTCTGCAAGCCCGTATTCGTTAGAAAGCGACTTTACCTTAAGCAGCCAAAAAGAACAATATCACCTTTGAATATATATATATATATATATATATATATATATATATATATATATATATATATATATATATATATATATATATATGTATATATATATATATATATATATATATATATATATATATATATATATATATATATAAATATATATATATATATATAACAGCTGATCCAACTACTCTTTCCTTACAAATATCAACACCTGCAGTCTATTTAGGAAACGAAATGGATACCAGGAAAACCAATATACAACATATAGGAGTGTAGACATATGAGCTTTATTTATTATAAAAACATACATATGAGTTTATATATAAAACAACACATATGTTTTTATTCGTTCCTAGTAAAGAATTCAGTAAGAATTATTTGTATTTGTTTCTTTTGTATTTTCTTAAATATTACTTAATTCTCTTTATTTTTGTATTTTAAAATTGGGTAGCTCGTATTATGTAACAGCAAACTAACTAGCTAGTGCTAGCTGGAAAAAAAATACCTAATACAGCTAGCTGCATTCAGTTATCAAACCTCAAAGTACAAAAAAATTATCTAATTTCATTTCGAATGTCTGTCTAGTAATCACGTCTATTCAGCAGCCGTATAGCTCCGATCTGAACTTAAATCTCGACGGAGATGGAAATATTCCCCAACGAAAGAACCTTCTGGAATTCATACCTTGGTCTCTGACAAGGGGACACAATACACTCCATCCATTCGCTACTTGTGTATAATTTAATTATTTACATTTTTGGTCAAATTAATCTAAGGGAAACGAATCATCCCCAGCTAACTTGGGTGAAATATGTTAGTTGGATGATGAAATGAAAGTTAATTAAGAGAAATGAAAAATCCATTTTAAAATGTGATGTAAAATCAAGAGAAATGTTAGATAATTACCTGAACATGAATGCCCTTTCCGGCAACATTTTTCCCTTCAGAAGGCAAACAAGTACATGCATTAGCAAGGTTTTATCGAAACTGATGTTTTGATTTTAACCCAAAGTGACTTGCAAAGCATTAACGTGAAGGCTTTAAAATAATGGTTTTGGGATTTGACAAAAAAAAATATCCCCTGGATCAAAGTTCCTTTTTATCATCTTAAAAACAAGGTGGTTTTCAAGTCAGCTTGTGTGAAGTGGCTTAAAAAGTAGCCGGTTATTTCAAAGGGGTTTAAACACTAGCCGGTTAGGTGAAAGTGGATCGACAGTCTGAGTAGGAGAGTCGTAGGTGTGTCATCTTGTTAGTGTACCCACGTCAACACAACCCAATCAACGACACGATTGTTATAGGATTGTTTTGGTAACAATTTAATATCTGCGGGAAAGTCTGGCTTAAATATTCGCAATCTGCAACAGCCACTAAATGTTAATACTTAGTAGGCCTGCTTTTAAATACATATTTCATTATAAGAATAATAATGAATAATTTTAAAGACTTTTTTTTATTTTATTCTTAAGACATCTTAACTTTGGACCAAGATTGTTCATTGTGCCAACTCAGCACTAATGTGTACCGTGCATACATTAGCGAAGGTATTAAAGTGTCATTTGTCTTTTACGGCAACAGTCAATTTCCCATCGCTAACTTAAAGATTAGTTTATATATATATATATATATATATATATATATATATATATATATATATATATATATATATGTGTGTGTGTGTGTGTGTGTGTGAGTAATTAAGGGGGAGTGGAATACTTGAACAATTAGTTAATTCATCGACGTGTACACAATACCAGGTCTTAAGAAAACGACCACCACCCCTCCCCACCCCCACCTCATTCGCCAGACGACTACTGGGCCTTAGAAAAATGGCCCTAGACAAAACGAAATTGAGTCGGTTGGTGAGCCAACAGTTAATCAATAGATGGCTCACCCCAGGAACGGGCCACAAGCTACAGGTTGGTTTAATCCGGGGGGTAAATAAAATAGAGATTACAGTACTGGACACTAGCCATTCTTCACTGCTAAAGGAACTTAACTCTGTGGAGTGATTAGACTAGGGTAAATAACTCTTTGGTATCAGTTTTTGGTGAAATAGATTTGCCTAAAAGCAAGGAAAAACAAACTCGTATATCGCTAGGCTATGTTGTAAATAAATTCCTCTTTAGATTTAGTGATTCATTGGGCAAATGATGTAGAATTCATGATCCTTGATGGAGGAATTATTATGTAGAGGGCCCTTCTTATGCGAGAAAACGAGAAGCGACTCCAACGGCTTAATTGTTAAAATTGTTATTCAGTCCTTCTTCTTGTATTGCTTGGAAATTTGATAGTTTCGGAAAGCAACCTTTTGCTTGCTTTTTTTTTTTTTTTTTTTTTAAAAAAAAAAAAAAAAAAAAAAAAAATAAAAAATAAAAAAAAAAAAAAGAAAAACCTTTTGCTTGCTTTTAAAATATAATTTAAATCTACTGTCTTTTCTAGGTAAAAAATATAGTCTACTATTGAATCATTAGTTTAACGTAAATAAAATCAGAAATGATATTTAGTCGGCTTATGGTTGTATTAAGAAAAACCCAAAAGCTATGAGTAAGTCTTTAATCAGTCAGTAACTCAAAACTAAAGTGTTTGTGTGTGTGTGTGTGTGGGGGGGGGGGGGGGGGATGGAGCGAGACAGACGTCATGTAGACACAACCCCGATGTCCCCCCCCACCCCCCCCCCCCCCCCACCCCCCACCCCCACCCACCCCCCCCCCCCCCCCCCCATGTCCCTGGACCGGCGTTCACCTAACTGTACTGAGACCAGTCATAAGAATAATTGGATTAACGTGGAATTATTCTTGGACTTGTCTAAAACAATTAATGAGACAAACTGAGACTGGGAGAAATAATTCTCAGATATCAGTAGATAATGCCAGGGGGGAAAACTCTACCAAATGGGACAACTCTACCAAAGGGGGACAACTCTACCAAAGGGGGAGAAGTCCGGTGGAGTTTAAATCTACCAAAGGGGGAGAAGTCTGGTAGAGTTTGTCTTATTGTCGCTATCTTTGATCAAAGATAGGAAGTCATGATTTTAATTTAATGATCTTGTTTTTGTTGTCAGTATAGATTTTAATGCTGCGGTATATATTTATGTGTGTGTGTGTGTCTCTGGGTGTCTGTGCGAGAAGGTATGCGAGGTGTGTGTGTTTCTGTACCTGAGTGTCTATACGTGTGTGTGTGTTTTTTTTATAGGTTTCAATATGTGTATGCGAATGTGTAGTTGTACTTGTCTTTGTGCATGTGTATGTGTGTTGTTTTTGTGCGTCTGAGTGTGCATATCCGTGTATGTTTGCTCATGTATATACTCACATTATAGCTTGTAGATTAGAATTAAGATCATGTATACATATATACATATATATATAACTGTATCTAATTGATTTTGAAACTAAATTGTGCATTAAATCTAAATTATATCAAAATATGTTATTTTTATCAGATGTAAATGTCGGTGTTATAAACTGGAACTTTACAAATCAACTTAGAAGAAGTTTTATGAAGGAACATACACAGGAGTGTGTAGCTGAGATTCCTAACAGTTTTATCACAACTAAAGTTTTGTAAAAATACGGACGTAAACACAAAGCTCTATACCACGGTCCATGCAACATTATTTTTATCGTATAAGTATTAGTGTTATATATCATATCATTGTTTTGTCAGCTACAGTATTGTGTTAAGATGTCCAATATAGATTATTGACGAACAGAACAAGATGTGCAGGGACATTCTAGTAAGGTTAACATCATGTGCCGGCGTAAAGGTCAACGGATCGCCATCATGAAAGAAGGCAAAAGTAAAAAAAAAAAATAAAGTAACAATCGAGGGAGATATTGATATCATTAGCTTGTACTCTACTCATAGTCACATCACTTCTCATTTTTTTTTATCTTAACCATATTGTCTTCCTCATTAAACTTATAGAAAAAAATTAAAATATTACGTTGTTAAATTTTACCCATAACCCTTTGCTGGATACTTTTTTATAGATTTTTTAATAGTTTATTTTTTGTGAAAAATGTTAAGCTGATATATTGATTGATTTAAAACACGTTTTTGATTAATAGTGAGCAAATTTTAACTTTGTCTGACCGTGTTTTTTGATCTTTGGAACAAATCTCGATACATTAAATACATCATATATGGCCCACATTTTACGTTGCCTGGCCTATTTTTTATTATTGCCCATATTTCTTGCTCTAAACTATAAAAATCCTTGAAGAAAAGAAATGATTTTAAAAATATTTTTTTTTTATATTTTCACCACTATGGGATCACTCGCTCTACCCTACGCTACATACATTTGCCGGCTTTAGGCAATCGATCATATCAACATTGTCTGCATCACTGGTAGGAGATGGTATCGCCATAATCCATAGATGTGAATCACCGTATAGAACAATCTAGAAATCCCAGCCACACAAGTGACTATCAGCTGGCACCGTCTAGAAATCTGTGAAAGTTGTTTTTTACCCACGACCACCACTGCATTGTTTTACACACGCATTTTTTGCGCTTTTTCCCGTTGCGCTTTTTTTCTGTTGCGCTTTGTTCCGTTGCGCTTTTTTCTGTTGCGTTTTTTTCTGTTGCGCTTTTTTCTGTTGCGCTTATTTCTGGTCACTAATACCGTTTTAGACAACATTCAAAATTTTCATAGTGCGAGTACAGTAACATAATAAACATGTTAAAAATGTATAAAGCTTCTTATAACACTATCTTTGAAATTTGATATTAATAATATATAATCAAAATAATTTGAAATGCGACAATTTAATTTAATAAGACATTGTTGACATACATTTTATATAAGTGCTTGATGGGCATAACACGGTCGATAAAACAAAAGGTAGGCCGATTATTTTTAATTTAACCAGTGCTTGTAAGTCAACTATCCAATATTGTATATTTAATTTCTTTACACATGCTTTTAAGTCAACTACCAAATATTCTATATTAAATTTCTATATTAGTGCTTGTATATCAACAACCGGAAACTGCACAATGTAGCATGTTGCAAAGGGAGGAATGTGGTGTGAAAAAAACTAGCTAACTCTGAGGGTCTTACAGAGAATGGTGTCGGTTTTGAAATGAGTATTGTCGGGTACATAAGTGCACACTCAGGTCATGTATATATATATATATATATATATATATATATATATATATATATATATATATATATATATATATATATATATATAAGAGTGTGTGGTGTTTACGAATGTGTGTGTGGGTATGTGTGTTAGTATGTGTTACACATACATTGTTTACTTTAACATTATCGATTATAGTGTAGTACTTCAAATACTCATCAGCCTAAGTCTATCCCATAGACGGGGCTACTTTGACTGTGTCACGCTGACTGTCACGCGAACTGTGTCACGCTGACTGTCACGCGAACTGTGTCACAATGACTGTCATGTGTACAGAAGGAAAGTTGATCAATCCCCCGAGCCACTGGTTACAATATTAAATTAGTTTTGTTTACAATTTTTATACGCCGCCCATTTTATGAACATCACTCACTGATTAAATTTGTTTTGTTTACATTGTGCATGAGCCGCCCATTTTATCAACATCACCCACTGAACACTGCAATTTAAAGAACTCTAACCTGTTTGAGTTTGTTTATAAAGTGCTAATTTTCAAAAGTTGAACGCAATATTTGTAAACGTATCATGTACGCAATAGATCAACATCCCACGCTTTTACATATGAATGCAAGTTTCATTCTGTCCAGTTTATGTTGATTTTGTTAGTATTTTATAAGCATTACAATATATTTATTTACATTTCAATACTTCTTCAATATCAATCACAATGTTTTGCTAGATAGCAAGTTACAGTAAATCACTTCATTAAAAAATCGAATGACTTGGTATACGATACATTACTTGTGCAAGAAAGTAATCGAGGAGAAATACTTCAGACTAAGTAACGTGTCCTTTTTCTCAACAATCTGACCGTTTCATCAATGGATAATGGACACCAGCGAGAAAAGTCTCAAAGGTATTTGAGAGGTGTATAAATTCATTTAAAAATCATGCACAGCGTAGTTACAATTAATATGGTTATAAAATCCTGTCTATCTGGTTTTTTTCGGACTTTACTAAAGATTGGATGTATTTGATGTTTATAATATTTTCGGTAACTAAATAAAAATTAAAAAAAAAGCAAAAACAATTTGGTTTTCACGTGTAATGGCGACATAAACAATGGCATCCTGCTATTGGATAGGCCGCCATTGATTTTATTGTACACATTGTAAGCTAAAAATAGAAAACTAGGTCATGGGGTTTTAAATTTGCATTGTAATTTAAAAACTTGATCTGCAAAGTTTTGTAAACAAATAGTTATCGATCACTAAGTTACTGTACAGCCAATCAATATTTGTCTTACGAAAGTGAAACATCCGGTTATAACTTAGGCTTGATGAAAATAAATAGAAATGTAGCCTTAAACTCAACAAATTATTTTCAAGTTCTCTGGATTTGCAACTTGTATAACATTTATTCTAAAAATATAAAATTTCTAAATTAATTTTAGGCTTAAGTTTTTATTTTTTATTTTTTTTTACGGTCTAAATCTAAAAAGCACGTTTTTATTCCATGTCAACAACATTGGGGACGGAATCTCGTCAACTCGCTCGCCTCCATTGCACAACACCACATGAAAATTACTATAAATAGCCTAATTTCACATGGCCTGTTATTCTGAGCAGACATTTCTTGCGTAACAATGTCAAATGCTGAAATTTTCACCCGAGTATTTTCCTATTTTTGTTGCGCATGTTCTGCTATGTTATTTAATTACATTGTTTAGCTCAGTATTTTATTTAGTTACAGTATTGAGCTCAGTATTTTGAAATACCGGAGTTTTTGTCTCGTTTAGTTAAACTCCTCAAAAAACTGAATATTCAGATGAATTTATCACACAAATAATATTTTTGAAACAAATTTTTAGCTGTAACTTGTCAAAAACCTTCTTACGTGACATAAAATCATTCTTTAGCAGGTTATTTCTGTACCAAAAGTATCAATTCACAGTTCCGTTTCCGCTTTCTGATTTCCTCTTCCAAATCGAGGCTGGTGTGATTTGACACGGCAGTTCCACATGGCCACGGCGGTTTTGGATTTGTTGTCACCCACTTGCTTCCGTCTGAAGAAACAGCTAAAGAGTCAGCACATCGACTGTGAGTATACCATCGACATGTTGGTGGTGCTGGGTCGGCGGTTGTTGCTGTGGAGGTTGTGCATGGTGGAGGTGGGTTCCAGACTGGTGTACCGAGCCCGCCGGCAACAGCAGAAGAGGTACCGGTTGTAGTATTTCCGGAACTGCCCGCTGAGGAAGTAAAGCGCGAACGGGTTGACGCAAGAGTTCACAAAGGTCAGGCAGAACCCGGCGATTTTAAAGGCGTGCCAGTGATCATTGAACTCGCCGCTTGAGAAGTTGTACCACATCAGGTACACGTGACGCGGCAGCCAGCAGACGATGAAGATGACGACGAAACTCAGAACGACGTGGGCGACTTTTTTTCTGGCGGCGATTTGCCGGTTGTGGTTGGCCGCGCCGGTCTTGGAGTCAACCGGGACGTTATCGCTGCTGCGGATTAAAATCCTAGCCATCATGACGTAGAAGAACCCGATGGTGAGTAAAGGAAGAATGAAGTAAACAATCAGTCGAAGGGTGTTGGCCACGCCCGCGTGATAGTCGCTGGGAAACTGCGCACAGAATTCTCCAAGCGATGTGTTTGTCCCGTTAGCAACGTGAACGTAAATCCCGCTGAAAACGAGATCTGGAATAGCTAAAGCAATAGACAGGATCCATATACCGATCACCGTTGCTACTGTTGCTCTTAAAGTCCTGCCGGTGAGTTTAGCCATAGGGTTGACGATAGCCACATAACGGTCGGCGCTAAGGGCGGTCAGGGTGAAGACGGACACGCCCAGGGAGACGGTCTGAAGGAACTCGTTGATTTTACACGTCGCTGAGCCGTACGGCCAGTTGCTGAAGGTGTAGACCGTTGACGTCATCGGCACGCTCACCAGGATTAGGAGAAAGTCGCCCACGGATAAGCTGACGATCAGGATATTCGGGATATTTCTCATCACCTGTTGGAAGGATGTAGAATATCATTTACAGAACTACAAAAATGTATGAAAGATTTATTTTCTTTTTTTTTTTGAGAAAAAATAATCATCTCAGCACAATTAAATAATGAGTCTAGAGTTCTAGACTGCTAACCCGAAAGCCTCCAGTTCGAATCAAGGCTCAGTTCAGTGGAATGTCCCTGAGTCTGCCCAGCTCTGATGGGTACCTAACTCATGTTAATGAAAGTAAAAGCGGCTGGACATAGTATTATCCACACTATCCCTTCATATACCGAGAAACACGTGAACTCTACTTCACTTGCCCCATCTGACTTCCAAGCTCGAAAAGGTAACGTTTTAGTTACAATTAAATATACGTTTTTATATTACAGACTAATTAATGAGAACTATTACAATAGAAACACAATTTGTGATCTGACGTAACTGGTTTAGCATACGACAGTACAACAGATTACAATTGGTGGCTTCAGTGCCTCCATGTCGTACTATCATGTTGTTCGTATAATCTATCTCCTAATTAGTTTTATCCCAGATACTTTATCTGAGCTGTTCTTTTATAATAAGTCTAGTGTTACGTTTTAAAAAGATGCACTTCTTCCTCGTTCTTAATTTTAGTGTTGGAAGGCCCTCCAACACAATTAACTAATTAAATATTACTTTTCAGCTGGATATATGTACAAAAGTCACGATTACAAAGCTAAGAGAGCAGTGTTTCTTCCAGACTTTTTTCTCCAGTGGGGCATTTGAAATTTTCGGAGGGGGGGGGGGGGGGGCGGTAGACTTTTTTTCGGGGGGATGCGGACACTGAAGAGATGCCTGGACGAAACTCTGTAAGAGAGTCAGCACACGGTGTGTTGAAATACAAGGCGACCACTTGCATACAATTAAAATGGCCTTTTACAAAGCACCGAAAACAAGCTATGTATGTGGATACATACACACTCTTATTAAGCGAATTCGTTCGCGGGCCGGCTAAACTAAAAACAACACATGAAATAAGTTTCAAAATTTTTCGAGAAAAAAAAGTAGAATAATACCCAAACAGGTGATAATGAAAATAAATCAAATAAAACATATTTTCATTAACAGTAATTATGATTTTTCTAGTTATCAGATGTCTTGAGAGGTTGCAAAATTAACACCCAGGACCTGACTAAATGGAAGGTTATGGATGATGTCCTATGCTCCTCAAAGAGTAAAGAGGATTAAGTCAAGTCAAGTAAGTCATTCTCTACTTTTCACTTATATTAACGAGAATATAAATAAACCATTAAGTAACATGTATTTCACATCTAGCAAACTCCTAATGCGTCTAATGCCTATTGTAATCGGATTTCCCCGGCTAATTAACGGGAATTCCCAGTCGACCCACGCATAGAGTCTTCACTATAAAACCGCAACCCATGAATAAATGAAAACCATCATCGATTCAAAGCCTCCCTGTACATTAGATTACGTTTAGACTTGTTAAAAAAATGAATAGGTTTGAAATAATCAATTTTTAGATTTTTTTAAATTAATTAAATCAATTTTTATGCTAAATTATCTTTTAGTTCTACAGCATGTCTATGGTAAAAGAAAAGAAGTAAGTGTACTCTACTGGGTTATGTAGGGTTGAATCGCCTTCAGATCGAAACTTAAACCACAGAGCGTTATCTCAACGTGCGATACCAAGCCTATGTACTGCAGGTACTCATTCAGCTGTACTAACTTTTGCCTTAGTCCTTTCACTAAACCTTACCCACATTAGCAGAAACGAAATGTGTTTTGTTATATTGTATTATAATAACGTTTTTCTTTTTTCTTTTCTTTTTTTTTTTAAATTTTAGTCGCCTTATTCGAAGATTTAATAAAAATTAAATCTTAGAATCGTTTAGGTTTTAAATATATATGTGTATGTTTGTATGTTTGTCACTATCTGCCCACAACTATCCGCCCCCTCCCCCCACCACCACCACCACCAACACACTCTATGCTGCACATTCCACATCATAGTTAGCCCGCCATTTTTTTTACAACAAAGCACACAATTTAAATTAATGCAATTGATGCCAGCCAAGTGTTTGAATTAAATTGTTGTCTATTGTCTGCTTGTATGCAGAGACTTCGCGAGATGTGCTGGCTTTACTCAAGAGAAGTCCAGTTACTGTTGTGGTTCGTTTTAGATCCTATGTAGACGCGATCGCCTATGGATGTTACGTCTTGATGCTAAACTAGCCATTTCAGTAACATCAATTTCCTGTACTAACTTCGTCATGATTTTACTCTAGCCGTTTCTGTTACACCTTGATGCTAAGCTAGCCGTTTCTATAACATCAATCTGCTAATTACTTCTTGATATTTTGCTCGCTGTTTCTGTAACATTAATCTTCTGTGTTAGTTACGTCTTGATGCTAAGCTAGCTGTTTCTGTAATATCAACCTCTTGTGCAAAACTACATATTAATTTTACTCTAGCCGTTTCTGTATCACCTTGATCACTCGCTAGCTGTTTCTACAACATCAATCTCATGTGCTGATTAGGTCTTGATGCTAGGCTAGGCTTTTCTATAACATTAACCATCTGTGCTAATTATGACTTGATGATTCGCTAGCCGTTTCTATAATATCAACCCTCTGTGCTAATTACGTCTTGATGTAACACTGTTTCTGTAACATCAATCTCCAGTGCCAGTTACGTCATGATGCTAAGCTATCTGTTTATGTAACATCAATTTCCTGTCCCAGTTACGTCATGATACAACGCTAACTGTTTCTGTAATATCCATTTCCTGTGCCAGTTACGTCATGATGCTAAGCTATCTGTTTATGTAACATCAATCTCCAATGCCAGTTACGTCATGATGCTAAGCTATCTGTTTATGTAACATCAATTTCCTGTCCTAGATACGTCATGCTACAACGCTAACTGTTTCTGTAATACCAACATCAAGTGCTAACTTCATCATTATACTCTAGCCTTTTCTATACCACCAATCTCCGATGGATATTAACCATTTCTTTGATAACAATTTCCTGTGGAGTCTCCTATTTGATGAAATGATAACAGTCTAGAGCAGTAATATCTAGCCAGATTAAATTTTCGAATTGGAGGCTTAAAAACGAGTCTACTAAAAATAGCAACAAGATCAAATATATAAATATCGATACTGTTAAGAATTCGATATGGTTAATAGCATTCATACTATTTTAGTATAGTTTCCATATCATAAGACCAATTCTCGCTAAAACGTAATACAAATAATATCACAATTTAAAATATACGCTATAAAATCTTAGAATCGAACCTAACCTACGCTATAAAACATACCAACACGACGATACTAAAAATATGAGTACGATACTTAAAAATGCCCTAGTTCCGTTCTTAAAGGAACCTAATCCTATTAAAACAAAGCCTACAATTAATACTTATTTCGAGTATAATGAGAACGTTACTTTAATTAATGTTGTAACTTTAAAGTCGGCTGTGATAGGTTGGCTGTTTAAAATGACTGAAACAATGACAGATGATTGATTGTTGAATCCGACTTTGACTAAATTCGCGATGTTTTTGTCGCTCAACAAATGTTTGGTTTTATTTGAAAGCCTTTGTGTCATGTCATTGTGGTTTTAATTGCACGAACACTAAAATCCAGATTTTAAAAAAAAAATCACTCAGCAAAGTTTTGCGATCAGAGAAAATGTCATATTTGTTCCGTCAAATTTGTCAGTTGAATTTTTTAAAGTCTTTTAAAATTGTAAAGACCCGCAACAGTGTCAGAGGCATTTGTTCGTGGTTAGACCAGTCAAATGTTCGTCAATAGGGCTTGTAAGTAGGTCACAACTTCTCGTTCTCGTACTTGCCAGCTAGTAGATTTCGAGACCGTAGACTTACAAGCCCGATTGTGTATGTACAAATATCGAGTTATATCGATATGTAGTTAACAAACATTAGATGGCTTTCAAATAACTGTGACGGCGTGATCGAATGGTAGAGCGTTTGGCTACTAGTCGGAAGCTCTCGAGTTCAGATCTCGGTTTGGACTTGTGACTGTAGGACGTCACTGAGTCCACTCAGCTCTGATGGGTACCTGACTTACGTTGCGGAAAGTTAGGGTATCTCGGCATAACAAGTTGACATCCATGCAAACATTACAGTTAAGAACGGAGAAGAAGAATCGCTGTAATTATACAATGAATAAAACAGACCTTATCAAAAGAAGAATAAGAGACAGCGTTGTCGTGTGAGATAGAGTATGATTGCTAACTCCAGAAGTCTTCAGTTCGGAACCCCGGGCAGATGAGACTTATAAAACTTATTAGAGTTCAACCCATCTGGGCAAGAAAACTCCATAATGCTGCAGATTGCTCTTGGGTAGACAAAAGCTACCGAAGCGTATTCAGATCGAAAAGCAGATTGAAGTCGGAGTCACTTTGCCATGAGGCGTATAACATGTCATTATTAATTATGTTAAAGAAATTCTTTTCAATATTACAATAAGAATAAAGAAGATAATGAAATTAATTTCCGCCTCTAAAAGACAACCTATTGTAACAGCTTCCATTTTGATCATCTCAATTATTAGGAATTTTGAGTCAAACAACGTCATTTTTCCTGGATTTTTAAGACTGGGCGATATAAAGGGGTAATGTTAGTTCTAAACGAGGGTTTATGAGACAATTGAAAGCATTTTAAAAACAAATTCAAGCAAATAGCAAGCCTCGAATAGAATGTGAATTGTTTATTAAAGCTCAGTTTAAGTCGTAAATAAATAGACATACACAATAACATAAGAATATTACGTAGTATTTTCTGCTTATCTTTCGGATAAGCGACGTAAGTCTGTTAATCTTTATCCCAAACAGGCGTGATCGACGTTTTATATACGGTAAAACTCAATAATCCCCCCCAGAATACTTTCTAATGTTGTTTTATTTCTTTATGTCCCGGAATTAATTTCTATTTACAGCAACAGATTACTAATCCATGGAAATGATCTAAAAATAGCAAGACACAGCGTTCCTGTTTTTGTCCGTCATTACCCGCTTCTGTCGAACATAACCTATTCATTGTATTAGGATTTTCGCCGCGAATTCCGTTACGCCTTTAAAAGGTTAAAGGTTATCCAAAGGTTGGGCTGTTAATCTTAATCACATCGAACAAAGGCAAAAAAACGGTAACTTGTTATGAGCTTCCGTTGAAGTTTTGTTTTGTTTCTTTAAAAGAAATAAAAAATTGTCGCCATTAGTTCAAAGGTGAACTTTGAATCACGAGTCGGAAAATACGTTTTTTTTAAAAAGCAAAAACTGTCTCAACCTACGCTATAACATAAATAGGTTTATCTTTGAATCAGTTGCGACAGTTGGATATTTGACGGTATCGATTGGTGCCGTGCCAGGCTCCCAATAAAAAGATGCTCGCTGGAACATTGTAGGGTGCCTGGCTAATAGACTCTACAGACAGTAGCGACGGCCAATTGGGAGCTCGGCGAGGTAGGAATAAACCGAAGGAAACCAATTATTACCAGGATGACGAGGAGGGAAAAAAATAACGTGTAGTATTAAAGGTCGGAGTTTGGTGTGGGCGAAAGTAGCAAAGTCGAAGTGGAGGGGGGAGAGTGGGTAGATGTGGTATAGGCTGTAAAGGTTATATGTGTGGTATAGATCTGGTCTAGTCTAGTCTAGTCTAGTCTAGTCTAGTCTAGTCTAGTCTAGTCTAGTCTAGTCTAGTCTAGTCTAGTCTAGTCTAGTCTAGTCTAGTCTAGTCTAGTCTAGTCTAGTCTAGTCTAGTCTAGTCTAGTCTAGTCTAGTCTAGTCTAGTCTAGTCTAGTCTAGTCTAGTCTAGTCTAGTCTAGTCTAGTCTAGTCTAGTCTAGTCTAGTCTAGTCTAGTCTAGTCTAGTCTAGTCTAGTCTAGTCTAGTCTAGTCTAGTCTGATAGAGTACGAGATAAGAAATGTATTAGATATTACATTTCTAAACTAGTTAAAATTATTCGCAGTTTAAACTAGTGAAAATTACGTAATACTTATCATCTCCTTTTAATTACCATCTCGTAAATTTCTAGTATTTAAATTTCCTTACAAAATAAAGATTTCTTCCGATTATCATAAATCCAAAGATTTCAGAAGATTAAAAGGATTACGCTAATCTCTAAAGACAAGGATTTACAACGTCATTAATTATGTATTTCTTGTGCAAGCATGTGCATATGCTCAAGGTTTCCAGAATTCTCAAGGGCGGCTACTCCACTTTCTCTCCTATCCCTTTCATACACATATAATAGCATTTTCCAATACATACGATGTCTAAGCATATATTATCATTTTAAAGGTCTGAATTTTTCTTTTTTATAATTTCAAATTGCAACACAGCAATGAACTTATACATGTGTTATATTTTAATTACATCTTCACAAGGTTGGTTTTTTTTTAATCCATAAAGAAAAACATCAGCAATCTCTATTTCGTTATAGATTTTAAAAGTAATTATCTCCCTGCGTTATTAACTCCCTTGATTCAAGGGAGACGAACCTCGGCGGAACATCCGGTATTACGAAGTAATTCTTTTATCTTATCCATCTTCTGGATCACGAGGGTTCATGTGTATCCCAGTGCAGAAACTACGGAATATCGCGAAGTGGATGATGTAGATCAGGGGTCTCCAAACTTTTCAGCCCGAGGGCCGCATGAACTATCAAATTTCAGTTCGGGGGTCAATTTCTTTCAGGAATGTCTTTAATTTTTCTGAGCAAAGTTCCTCGGCCATCACCAACAAACGTTTTTTCCGTGGACAAAAAGATCTCCGCGGGCCGGATGAGAGGACATCGCGGGCCGCATCCGGCCCGCGGGCCGTAGTTTGGAGACCCCTGATGTAGATTAAAAATCAAAGGCGTCGTGAGCGTGGGGTGTGGCACAAGAAACAATATAGTGTGTGACATTTTTTTATTGAAAATACAGGCGGGTTGTTCTCTTTTAAAATCATGACATTTATAATAAAAGGGGAGAAGATTAGTGTAAGGGCAATAATTCGTCATCAAATTTTACTGTCTATTGTACAGAATGAAATGTTTGCCTTGTTTCCTTCTTTGATAATGGTGGGGGGGGGGATTGTAAAAGACATACATCTACTCACTTAAATCAAAGTCCTCTTAAAAACGACAATTTTTAAACTCTTGAAATTTTTCTGCCGCTCTCTCCTCTACCCCAACGCCACTTCAATCCCCTCCCACTAAAAATAATTATAGCCTACTTAATTTGGGTAGTTTTCAGTTTTTCTTTTATCGACTTCAAAAACACTATCCAGCTAAGCAATACTATTTCTCAAACCTTATTGTGTATCATTAGACAGGTTTCAAGCATAAGGGGGACAACTCTATAAAATACCTTGTTGTCGACGAAAGACAACTCTATAAAATAAAAGTTATCATACCTTGTTGGCGACGACAGACAAGATCAGGGTACCGTTGCCTATGAGTCCGACGATGAAGATGAAGGCAAAAACGATGGGTACGATAACACCGTAGATCTCACTGGTCAAAGCCCACCTGAAATTTTCGAAAAAAAAAAGACAAGTAAGTGTGAAATTATTAGAACTAGTTTTTCAGTTGGGGGCGAGGGTTTTGATACTATTAAATAAACATTTTAAAATGTATTTATTTCAAAACACATTTTCTTATCTCATAGACATGTAAGCAATGTGAAAAACTGAATCACTATAAAATATAGTTAGTTTATAAATGACTATACAAATATATTATTTTATTTCTTAAGCATTTTCAAAAATTGTTCTTAATATTCATCCCCTCTTTAGTGGCATGCTACTAAAAAAAAAGTATTGCAAACCCGCACTTAACACTCAGTCGTAATTAACATATCGGTTCTCTTGGAATTCCGCCTGGGACTACCGCCCCCACCACACTCCCTAGCTACGCCATTGAGCACTGTGTTTTGATGCTAGGAGTCGCCACATCAAGGTTGGGGTCGTTTAATTATGTATGGCGCATGTGTGGAGTGGTCACGCTGATGGCGGCTATTTATTGCTGCTGTCGCTGATACAAAGACATGAGAGATGAAGACGGGGCGTCTTTACAACACTATTTACGGCGACTTTAGATTTACAGCAACATTTACAACATCAACTATCTAGTTAATCACAGCATTTTTAATGTAATTGTCTGTAACTATACCATCCCGTCCTATGTTTTAGGTAACGAAAAATAATTTTGGAAATAGAAATAGAATAAATAGCCATATGTATGTAGCATAGAAATAGTTGGGTGGTATTCAGGGGGGAGGGGGGGGGGGGCAATTGAGTAAAACAGGGGCAGGTTTATTGTTCCGTAAAACCCAGTAGCGTAGCGAGGGGGGGGGGGGGGTGCGGGGGGGACGCATGTCCCCGGGCGCCGACCTTAGGGGGCGCCAAAATGGGTAGGAAAAATAAATTGAAAGATTGAGGGGGGTGCAAATCGAAATCTTGAGGGGGTGCAAATCGAAAAGTTTGTCCCCGGGCGCCGGGAAGGGTCGCTACGCCACTGGTAAAACCGTATCCAGTGTCGCATTATCGAAACAGAGAGCTATGAGTGACGTTTCAAATCCCCGCCCACTGTGACGCTACATGGAGACTAGAAAAACAGATGACAAAATAAATACGTGAATTCAAAGAATGCAGCTGACTGTATAGGAAAATAAATATAAAAATAGCGTTCAGAGTTCAGACCAAAGGTCATGGTCAGACTGGCGTGCAACTTGCTATTTTTAGAAATGGTATGTGATTGTAATACAATCAGCTTATATGACTTATGATTTGACCCAAAGTCTAATTAACTCTAATGTATTAAGCCTAATTATCCGGTTATTTCCTGTAGGCAGTACAAACATACTGGCACGCCTTTGTAAATATTGGGTTGCAATTTCTTTATAAGTTGTTTTTTTTTTTATAAATTTCATTTTTAATTGACAGTAAACAAATATCGACACCAAGTGTATGACATCAACAAACATTGACACTACTGACATCATTAAACAATAACATCATGTGAATGACTTCAACAAACCATAGCACCATGTGAATGACCTACTGACTTCAACAAACTATAACATCATGTGAATGACCTACTTACTTCAACAAACCATAACACCATGTGAATGATCTACTGACAACAAACTATAACATCATGCGAATGACCTAATGGCATCAACAAATCATAACATCATGTGAATGACCTAATGACATCAACAAACCATAACATCACGTGAATGACCTAATGACATCAACAAACCATAACATCACGTGAATGACCTAATGACATCAACAAACAATAACATCACGTGAATGACCTAATGACATCAACAAACCATAACATCATGTGAATGACCTAATGAGATCAACAAACCATAACATCACGTGAATGACCTAATGAGATCAACAAACCATAACACCATGTGAATGACCTACTGACTTCAACAAATCATAACATCATGTAAATGACCTAATGACATCAACAAACCATAACATCACGTGAATGAACTAATGACATCTACAAACCATAACATCATGTGAATGACCTAATGACATCAACAAACCATAACATCACGTGAATGACCGACTGACATCAACAAACCATAACACCATGTGAATGACCTATTGACATCAACAAACCATAACATTATGTGAATGACCTACTCACATCAACAAACCATAACATCATGTGAATGACCGACTGACTTCAACAAACCATAACACCATGTGAATGACCTACTAACATCAAACCATAACATCATGTGAATTACCTACTGAAATCAGCAAACCATAACATCATGTGAATGACCTATTTACATCAACAAACCATAACACCATGTGAATGACCTACTAACAACAAACCATAACATCATGTGAATGACATACTTACATCAACAAATAATGACAACACGTATTTGACCTACTTGTCGTAGTGGGACGGTGTGTTGTTGAGCAGGCTGCTGCTGTCGCTGGCGGTGATGTTGCCGCTGATGTGGTCGGCGGGCTGCATGGTCGAGGTCACCATCGGCACCGCTGCTAGAGTGGTGACTGCCAGAGATGCCGTCATGACGCCGCGTCAGTCAGATCAGCTGTCAGAGATAAAGACAAGAGCTAATACAAAAAAAAGTTATATCTATGTTGAAAACTTCATCTGGGAAAAAAAATCGGATTAATGATTAACAGTGCTGTTCGACAGTGCAGCTGAATCTAGAGTATATGGATTTGAGATTAACTGGGTACATAGTTTCTTATCCCTCCCTCGCCCCACGAACGAAATGGAATTTATATAGAAAATATATACTTTTAACAGTGTCAGCCCTCCCGGAGATAAAAAGTTTGAAAGAAACACTGACTGGGTACAAGACTAAAATAAGATTAGTATTAGTAAGAAAGGCAAATTTTGTTTCAAAATTAAATTTAAAATATAAATATATAACCTAATTGTATTGCGTTTTACAGAAGATAAATTACTAAATTAAAATCGTATTCATTCTTTGGTCTAATATGGTTAAAATATAGATTAATTTTTAACGCTGCACGTTAGACTGGACTACATCATATTATAAAGTGCAACAATGTGTTTAAAAAAATAATGAAATCAAAATATTGTTGCAAAATAGGATTTAAAATCATAAAAGACTAAAAATGTTTTGCAAAAAAAGTTTAAACATTATAAAACACAAAAGGAAAACTGGAAAGAAACAGAAAAACACGAGAGTAACAAAAACACTGACTTTCATAATGATCACAAAAAAATGCGAATGCTAAAATGACGAGGTGGGTTAGGGACAGGAGTTCTAGGCCTTTTTGGCTTTTAAACCAGAGTTTTTTTTTTTATTATGAGCACTTTAATATCTCAGTGCAAAACTAAGTTAATGCATTGTTGAACTGAAGATTATAATTAAATACTTGTATTTGTAAGAAATGGATATTAGCGCTTTAATGTACAACTAAAGTTTTACTAGTGTAAAAAAGTTTATTATATATAAGTCATTATATGATCTGACTACATACATGAAGAATGAAATACAAATCTAGCTAGAAATGTGATGAATGCCTATTAAAACAGCGTGATAAGATATCTACATAAAAAGCCTATATGATATAAATAGGCGCAGGGAGAAATCAAAACATAATGTAACGTTCAGGTAGATATTAGAAGCATCGCTGGCGTAGATGTTGATACACCTGCTAAGTGTGATTAAACTCACCTGTCTCTTGTGGATAAGAGAAGCGAGATTAACATCTGGTTGGTGTTTAGTATTGGATGAATACCCAGCAACATGTGCACCATAAACATAACCTTTCTAGCTTAGCCGTTTACGCCAACCCGCACCCTGTATCTGTGAGGTTGACCTTATCACCCAACCTATAATGCAAGCCAACCACTTGGTCATTGAACCACACCCAACCATTAGCATGAACCAGGCCTTTTAAATGTTTAACTAACCCCAATCTATTCTGCCAACATGTTCGTCCAACCATTCAACCACCCCAAACCACCTTTGCCAACCAGTTCATCCCACCAACCAGTCAACCGCCCCAAACCACGTTTGCCAACCAGTCGTCCAACCATCATTCAACCAACCCAAACCATCCTCACCATCCTAGCCTTAACTCCACTCCTCCATCTCCAACCACCCATCTAGATCACCTTAGCTAACCACTCTGTCCAACCATCATTCAACCAACCCTAACAACCCTTACAACCACCTGCCCAGCTTTCTCTCAACCACCCCCCACCCTACTCCCATCGCCAACCACCCTTCCACCTAGTTCACCAAAATGGCCGCCTGTTGATTTAAGCCAATGAAAGCGTATACCCACACGTGCGGAACGGCTTTAGCCGGAGCCGGTGCCGGCATTAGCCTGGAGAGAGATTAATCGCATCAGGTTCCATTAGAGTCAACATGGCGGCCGTCTGCTGCTAGCCAGATGATGTTTGCATCCAAACGGAAATGTTTGGTTGTTGTGGGCCAGGATGGATGAGGCTTGGATTTGACGGTGGGGGATTTTGTTTTCGTGTAGGCTGTAGGGGTGAGGTCGCCCCTGGGATGGGGGAGAATAGCTTGGCACAGGAGTTTTATGCGGCGTAGAGGTGGGGTTGGGGATTCTGATGGTTATTTTTTTTAACCTGCGTGTATTGTTACAAGACGAACAAAAAGTCGCGTCGTCAATGTTGTGATTAATGTATATATATATATATATATATATATATATATATATATATATATATATATCATGTTGAGGTATACATTGTTTAAAAATAGTATGTATTCAGTCTTGCTAAATTAGTATGCATCAGATCTCAAATGTTGTGTTGGTGATGAATTGTTGTTGATGTCGCGTTGTTGATCACCTATAGTAGATGTCATGTTGTTGATATCGTGTTGCAGATGTTGTGTTGGTCATGTCTTTTTATTGATTGCGTGTTGTACAAGTGCGGTTAATGTGTGGTTAATGTCCTGTTGATGTCGTGTTGTTAATGTCCTGTTGATGTCGTGTTCTTAATGTCCTGTTGATGTCGTGTTGTTAATGTCCTGTTGATGTCGTGTTGTTAATGTCCTGTTGATGGCGTGTTGTTAATGTCCTGTTGATGTCGTGTTGTTAATGTCCTGTTGATGTCGTGTTGTTAATGTCCTGTTGATGTCGTGTTGTTAATGTCCTGTTGATGTCGTGTTGTTAATGTCCTGTTGATGTCGTGTTGTTAATGTCCTGTTGATGTCGTGTTGTTAATGTCCTGTTGATGTCGTGTTGTTAATGTCCTGTTGATGTCGTGTTGTTAATGTCCTGTTGATGTCGTGTTGTTAATGTCCTGTTGATGTCGTGTTGTTAATGTCCTGTTGATGTCGTGTTGTTAATGTCCTGTTGATGTCGTGTTGTTAATGTCCTGTTGATGTCGTGTTGTTAATGTCCTGTTGATGTCGTGTTGTTAATGTCCTGTTGATGTCGTGTTGTTAATGTCCTGTTGATGTCGTGTTGTTAATTTCCTGTTGATGTCGTGTTGTTAATGTCCTGTTGATGTCGTGTTGTTAATGTCCTGTTGATGTCGTGTTGTTAATGTCCTGTTGATGTCGTGTTGTTAACGTCCTGTTGATGTCGTGTTGTTAATGTCCTGTTGATGTCGTGTTGTTAATGTCCTGTTGATGTCGTGTTGTTAATGTCCTGTTGATGTCGTGTTGTTAATGTCCTGTTGATGTCGTGTTGTTAATGTCCTGTTGATGTCGTGTTGTTAATGTCCTGTTGATGTCGTGTTGTTAATGTCCTGTTGATGTCGTGTTGTTAATGTCCTGTTGATGTCGTGTTGTTAATGTTCTGTTGATGTCATGTTGTTAATGTCCTGTTGTTGATTTTGCGTTGCTGGTGTCGTGTTGTTGATGTGTTGATGATGTGGTGCTAATGTCTTGTTGTTGAGGTCGTGTTGTTGATTTCATTTTAATGATGTTGTGTCGCTGATGTCGTTTTTAAGACGTCAACACGTTAATGTCGACTCTAATATCTTGCTATTGATACCATACTTATTGAAAGAATATTATCAAAGGCTGCACTGAACAATACAATTATAACAAAAGTTCAAACCCCCGTTCATCTATCTTTTAGAGCAGAATTGCTTGTGATACATGTGACATAGAGCAAGACCGATTTAATACATGAGACGCAAAGTTAATTTACCTCTCTGATAAAACAACGTCTTCTATAATTTAAAATGTGTATTACTACAACGTATATTAAAATAATAAAAGACTTGCCGACTAATGACGTCGAACGTCTAATGAGGACTATTTCTCTAATCAAACTAATGTTTGCATCAAACCGAATCGTTGACCTGTAATAGATGCCTATCAGAGCTGCACCGTGTGAGTTCCTAATTTAGCTGAGAGAAGATTACACGGTGCTGTTTCCTTGCTTAATGCGCGTTGTGAAAATATGAAATCTTCTATGACCTATTCAAAAAGCAGATAATTATGAAAGAAAACGTGGCCTGTAAAGAGGTTTGGTCTACGTACGTCAAACAATCAGGTAGAATATGTAGAAGGACTACATTGGGCAGGTTATGGGATTTGGTGTTTATTTTGGGATTTGGTTTTTGTTTTTTAGTTATATCTAAACGACAGAGGGCAGAAGTGGCTGTTTGTTTGTTTGCATTATGACGATGTGTATAGATATAGGGTATGTGGAGGGGGTCTAATTTTTTTTTGTGACAATGTGATACGATATAGAGTAGGTGTGGGGGGGTCTGATTTCATTGTGACGATGTGTGACGATTTAGGGTAGGTGAGGGGGTTAGATTTTTTGTGACAATGTGTGACGATTTAGGGTAGGTGAGGGGGTTAAATTAGTTTGTAACAATGTGATACTATAGAAGGTATGTTTGTGTGTCTGATTTAGTTATGACGATGTGTGACGATATAAGGTATGATTTGTCGAGCTGTTTGTGATGACGTATGATGGTACAGAACAGATGTGCGATTTTGGATAAATTTGCTGTTAAATGTAACTTGATGATTTAAGCAAGAAAACACAATGTCTATTAATCAACGCCCTTTGCAGTTATAAATTTCTTTCAAAAAGGGTTTTTTTTTGTTGTAATTATTCTGTTAAAATACAGTTGTTGCACGTAAGTAAATTTGAATTTTAATTTCTTGTTCCATATTAAACAATTATCTTTGTTTAAAGTTTCATTTTCCTTTTTTAATGCTTTAATTTTTTCAACATTTTTAACAACAGTAAGCTTTAAACAAGTGTATGCATTTATTTTTAAACGATCTCACAAAACATGGGAGAGAACTCTACATCTTTTTAAATTATCTGTAATTCTCTCACCGTCTCACGCGGGCGACGATTCGTTCTTCAATTATCTGGCCATTTAAAATTCCCAGTTTTCCAACAAATTTGTAAATTCATTGAGATGCCAGCCATCAAACATGAAACAAAATTGGCTTAGCCGACTTTTTAATTCTTTTTTTTAACCGAACTGGCTGCATGTCTTTTAAACCTTGAAACTCACACTGCATTAAAGAAGCATGGAGAAAAAAAAAATTCCATTCTCTGATTATCCGGCAACGCCAGACTGCCCGGAGGATTTTTTCCGTGATGTCGGAAAAGATAAAGAACATAAGCAGGCAGGGATGGATCTGTATTATCAGGGCAGCTCCGTGTTGGCTGGTGGCCCTACAGGGTATGGTCGGCGCCATGGAAGTCAGACACAGACACCAAGACTGCTTGGCTTTCCATCGTACACAAAAAGTTGAATCCAATTTTTTTATAATAATTTTTTTCGAAACAATTTTAATCTTCGTAATACTAATATCGACCCAGATTTGAGCGAAGAGATTCTACTTCAATAGTGTAACTCAGTACTTGTATAGATCGTTTCGAACTATATGGTGTTGGGTTCAGAATTTGAGTTTACCGATGAAAGTACAGTGAACTCCCCCGGACAGTTATTTTCAGTTCTTTTAGAAGGGAAAGAATTTAGCTTTGTTTACTTTGTTTACGATTAAGTAACCTAAGGACCTAGTGACCCATGAGATAGATGAAGTAGAATTCTGTCACCGTAGAAAATGAAGAGATAATCTGGTCAGGTATTATATCCTACCGTCTTCGTTTTCCCCGAATGTGAGTCAGGTACCCATTAGAGCTGGGTCGACTCTTGGATTTCTCCGACCGACCACACAAGTTTCACTCCTATCATAAAAACAATTACAACACAGCGACTCTTTATTGTTATAAGGTGTAAATCTGTCATTGCAGCTATGAACTTTTTTAAAGTTCTTCATCACACCAAACATCATCACAAAAAATAAAATCAAACAAAACCAAACCATAACACAAAACAGCATCATTACAAAATATCACAAAACAACAAAATCACATTACATAACCCCGTTTGTAGTTATGACTTTAGATGAAGCTCGTTCATGTACAACCTATTCCAAAATAAACGGCCTCGTCAACTATCAACATCACGCTATTTTAGAGGTTTTTAGTGCATGTGTTGATTCAAATTTTAAAATGTCTCTAAAATTATTCCACAATGTCCACTCTCGCCACTCAATAGCTATAACTCAAACCAAATAAAGATATTTACATCATGTTGTACTGTTAGAAAAAAAATGTATGTGACGTCAATCTACTTCCCACCCTCTAACACCCCCACATGTGTAAAACTTTATCATTAATGTCTGCACCGCCAACCCCCTATCCTATCCACTCCCTACGCTACCATGAACGATCCCTATACAAATAACACGATACAAAGTGTAGATTTATAGGGTATTCATGGGAATGGCATAGTAAGACTTTGTAATCTTGATGTGTCTTGTGTTTTTTAAGGGCAAAGGTTTGAGTTTAATGTTATTTGCTTTTGTGGATACGGGTTTTCGGTCATTTAACAAAGCAGATTATTAACCCTATATTGCATACTGTTGCTATATGGCGACGTACCATTGTGAACACACACACATCTTCAATCTAACAGATACACATTAACTATAGTGTTGCATCCCTTTATTATAATCTCCCTTACAAAATAAATGCGATCTCTTTGTTGTAGAATAATAATCAAAGATCTAGAACGAAGCTATGCACAGATCAACATGTTAGTAGAATGAAAGTCGTTCTAGCATTAGAATTAAAGACAAGTTCTAGCACCAAGCTAAGCCCATATCACTAGACTTGTGCCAATAAGTTGAGAACCACTGGCCCCTGTAGAATAAAAGACAAGATCTAGCACCCAGTCTAGAGAATTAATTCCGCCACTTTAACAAAGCGCTTCAGTCACGAAGGTGTTCTAAAAATAGAACCCACGATCTGTAAATAAACGCCATTTTGGTGAACGCTGTGGTTTGATTATGATAATCACACGCATGTGTACGAGCAAAATACAGGGGCTCATAACTCGCTTTCTAGGGGAGGCAACGGATTACTTTTTATTTTTTAACGAAAACAATGTAACCCGGACGTGACGTCAGCAAAGAGGGAAAAAACGGAAGAAATAAATAGGTCTAAACAAAGTTGTCTGCGCGGCAGGAAAAAGCAAGGGTCGATAATCTGATGCAGAAATTATTTGGACAAGGGCAGAGTTATGTACCTTGTAGATATCAACTGTAGTTATACACAATAGCGGGTGTCTTACCGAAGCAAACAATGGCGGCAAACAATGGATAACTATCTATTTAATTAATAATGATTTTAAAATTAGATTAGGAATTAGTGCTAAATATTTAGGGAAGAAAATAAATTGTTAGTTTATTTTAAAAAAATATTATTCTTAAACGGTGCGTTCATGTTACCAACAGTCACTTTTGAAAAAAAAAACTAAAATTAAAAAAAAAAGAATATTAGTAATTTGCACTAAATAAAACATCAGCGGTGGGATGGCGTGGCCTAGCGGTAGAGAGCTAGACTCCTAATTCGAGCTCGAATCCTGATTCAAATCAGTGGAGTCCACCCAGCTCTAATGTGTACCTAACTTACGTTAAGGAAACAAAGGCGGCTGGGTAACGTGCTGACCACGCTATCCCTTCATATGCCGAGGTCAATGAATCAGATCAACTCTACTTCATCTGCCCCGTGTGTCTAGTGATTAAGAAGTAGAATAATAGTGTAGTTTAAGAATAAAAGACATTTCTATTTCATGCCCATCTATTTCGATAGTGTTTGTTGTCACATATCTATTCTTTTATCAGTGCATGTGATTGTAATAAAGAACTGAACTAACGGTGTGTAATACTATCAGAATGACTAGTTGACAAAACGCTAGGAGAGAATGGGTCATACTCTTCAACCGTTACTTCTCCTTATAGATGTAATGCTAGTCAGAGAGTGGGGTTATACCTACAACATGTAATGATGGACAAAAGATACACACAATAGAACGAACTGTTTATGTTCTTCTGTTGGTCAGAAAGTGACCTCTCCACATTACTTAACTAGTGTAATGATAGACAGCGTCCTACATCCAGTACACTTGATCACTCCACGAAACTAACGATGGCCAGAGCCCTACCCCGTGGGCTATACACACGGCCACGACCCCCGCACGTAACTGGAACTACAGCCACAAGCCCGTGGGTCAGGCACACAGAGGAACACCGGGGAACCAGCGCCATCTTTATCAGCCCATCAGGGAACCGACTGATCATTGGCGGACTCCAGCACACAGAAAAAATAAATCCAATTATCCAAATGGACATTGTTTAGCCCTCAAATGTCCATTCCCTGTCTATTTTTTTAACTTCCCCTAGATTTATTTTTAGAACTGCTCGCTATGACAGGGAACATCGCCAAGAAAAAAACAACAGACGCATGCTTGACCAGTGTCAAGCTAGAAAATTCGGGCAATTATTTGGCTCGCAAGTGACCTAGCAGCACTTCTCTTCAATTTATTTCCGCAAAAAAAAATTCTAATTAGCCTTTATTTTTTATTATTTTTAAGTAATTATGTTGGTTGTTTGTGATTATTTATTAAATTGGTAGATAAAATGTGATATTGGTTATCACTTTTTTGTGGTATCTATTTAAAATTGTGTGTTTACATGTAAATATATCAACATTGAATCGACCAAACATTTTTATTGATTCATGCAGATTTAAGCTTTATGTAGTAAAATTCGAAGCTCTGTTTGATTTTACAAGTTTTAAGAATGGTAAGTAGAAGGAAGTAGGCGGCCTGGCCTAGCAGTAGAGCGCAATACTGGAAACCCGAAAGTCTCTAGTTCGAATCCGGGTTTGTCAGTAGAACGTCCCTGAAACCACCCAGCTCTGATGGGTCGTTAATTCACGATAGGAAAAGTAAAGGCGGCTGGGCAAAGTGCTGACCAAACTATCTCTTCATATGCCGAGTTCAAGATAAACATGAATTCTACTTCATCTGCCCAAAGGATAGCTAGTTCTAAAGATGAAACGATTTTTTTTAAATTAAGGAAAGATTATTTCACATAATTAACTTAAAATAATGAGATAACGAGATGACTGGATGAGCTTTTTAGAAAGTATTTTCAAGTATGGCAAACACGCTCCACTAAATGTTTAACTAAGGTATTCTAAGAACTGTAATCGTTATAGAGGATCTCAAGCACGAGTACATGCTAGCGACCTAGTAAAATCGTTTTTATTTAGCACCTCATTACATGCAGCATAACTTGCTGAAAACACCAGAGGATTACTTATCTTCCATTGCTTAAGTCAAGACTGGAATAATACACGTAAGACTTGGTTTGAGAGATGACTGCAGTCATGAGATGATGCTAATACATGATCGGCCAGATTGAAAGCACAAATGGTTCAGATTAGAAGCAGAAATGTTGAAGTATTGGTATGAGAGAGATTGTATTGATCAGCTTTAGTTCGATGAGTGATTTAATAACTGGTTATCACAATAGGCCAGACTGCATGTAGGGATGTGCAAATTGTACGGTAAACGATAAACTGCAGTCATCAGCTTATGCTAACAGATGATCTACTAGAATATGATAAAAAAAAAAGCTGGATTAAAATTAGACGCAGAAATGTCTAAGAGAAACTAGATGCACTAGCTTATGCTTGTGAGTGCACGAGTAGTTAGCACAAAAGGCCAAATTGGAGGCTGAAATCCTAAACTCATTTTATGAACACTTCTACAACCACAAGTGTGTGCTGTTATCTCCTCCTCTAGTTATAACAAGACCAGATTGAAGGCTGAAATCCTCAACTCTCGATGAGAACGCTACAACAGCCTCACATTCATGCTGTATGCCTTTAACTAGTTATTACAAAAGACCGTATTGGAAACAGAAATACTGAAACTCTCGATATGAACGAAGCTACAGCCACAAGTTAATGCTGTGGGTCCTCAACTAGTTATCAGAAGCGATCAGGCAGAAATGCTCAAACATTGATATGAACACTTCTACACCAAAACGTTTATGCACTTGTCTCCTTAACTAGGTATTACAAAAGACCGTATTGGAAGCAGAAATGCTGAAACTCTCAATATGAACAAAGCTAGACCCCCAAGTTTATGCTGTGGGTTCTCATCTAGTTATCGCAAGAGACCAGACTACCGAAGGCTGAAATACTCCTACCTTGATATGAACACTTCTACAGACCCACGAGTATGCTGTATGTCCTCAACTAGTTATCACAAAAGGCCGTATGGGAAGCAGAAATGCTCAAACCTTGCTATGAACACTTCTACAGCCCCACGTTTATGCTGGTGCACGCTCTACATGTCCATAGAGTCTCGATGGGACATTACTAGTACAAAGATAATTGAAGCGATTTTAAATCTACATAACCTGATTCGATATGTGCTGTGAGAGTTGTACAGCTACAATAGGTTGTGTTGGATTAGAGTTGTTGAGAATTGCACTATCTGCGTTGATATAAGTGCATAGCGAAATGCATGATTTTGTATGCGTATACATGTATATGTCTTTGTGTAGTAGCGTATGTATGGGATTGTCGAAAACTGTTAGACCAGGGTTTTTGAGGTAAGCATTTTTTTGCGACTTTATTAGGACATACATATGTATGTATTAGTATGTCTATGTTTGTATGTTATGTATGTTATGTATGTATTTATGTATGTATGTGCCGATTTTTGTGTACGTGTGCGTGTAATTGTGTCTGTATGTGTATATTAAGAGAGGTAAATTACAGTCATTCTCAAGTTTGAAACTGAAGCACGATTTGTAGCGCTGACTTATAAAGCTTACGCAGTTATAATGGGACCTGATTGGGTAGTGTTGGCAACACATTTTCATACGTTCTTTCCAAAGTAAGAGAAACAGATCAACTCTACTTCGTCTGCTTAGAAGACAAATACGTTTCTAGTTGATAACCCCCCCCCCCCCCATTAGCCAGATAGGCCTCCAGACGGCAAACACCGACTAACTGGCCAACTATTTTACTCCCTGACTGAAGATTTCGCCCTGTTCCCCATGTAGCGGTCACTTTATTCTGTCGGTACTTTGTCTGCTGTATGGTAGACCGTGGCCTAGAGGTAGAGCGCTAGACGACTAACCCAATAGTCTCGAGTTCGAATCCGAGTTCAAGCCAGTAGAACGTCACTGTGTCCACGCAGTTTTGATGATGACCTAACTCACGTTAAGGAAAGTAAAGGCTGCTGGGAATAGTGCTGACGACAATATTCCTTGATATGCCGAGATCAAGAAACATATTAATCTACTTCACCTGCCCAATGGATCGCTAGGTCTAAAGAGGAATGTTGATTATGGATCGACCGGCACAGCATGGTACTGTCCTTTTGTTTACAAACAATAAAACGGGGCTGTTGTTGTCCTCGACAGCCGACATTAAAACTAATCGTCACGTGAGCGTCAAGCGAATCCTATCAAAGAGCGCAAATAATCACGTGGTTTTTTAAATTGACCTCATGTCCAAATGTTGTCCCTATATGTATGTAGTAATTCTCTTGTCACTCCCCCCTCCCCCAGCCAATTATTAAAATCTCAAACAAAATATTCCCTAATTTCATTTATTCTTGTGCAATCATTTCATTCATCCTTGAAATATTGTCTTAAGGTTTGATGTTTGACAAGACTACCTAATTGTTAGAAATTTTAAAAAGAAATAACTGCATTCCAGATCCCACTGATAATTTTTATTGTTTCAACTACTGATTCGCAAGGCAGCTTTTATAATTTTAAAAATGTAAATTATTAAAGTATATTAAACGAGCCGACCCGCGGCGTATAGTTGTTTTATTTTCTACTTTTCAGTAATTTATAATTTGTGAATTCGACAGTACCAATGCTGCCACTGAAAATATTTGCTTTAAAACACTATCAGTAGGTCGTTAAGGACTATAAACCCCCTCCTTTCCCCAACTCCCCCCCCCCTTGAAAGCAAACTCCTCTTAGTTACCTCTCCCAAGTTTAAAATCTTTTCAAACTACATTATCTGCCTCTAATAGCCGTCACTAAACCCGGCTCTACGAGTGTAAACATTTAGCGTGAACTACAGTTCACCAGACCATGTAGGGTGTGGGGGTAGTAGGGAGCGCGCTTACAGCTTGGTGTTTTCTATGGTCTCCAAGAAGAGAATTATATATATATATATATATAGAAGATAGATGCTAATGGTATATGTATCTAGCGTCGAATGTTGAATTAAGTCGTTTGATTGCAAAACCAATCTTTAAATTAGAGAGACCTTATAAGACATGTAAAATGCTCGATGACAGTGAATTATTAGTCATGGAATGTTTCTGTTTTTGTCTATATGTTTACGACTCTAAGTAGTATCAATATGTACTATCAGTAATTGTACGCACTACACTATTAACAGTACGCCACTACAGTACAATAGATGTTTTGTTTTATTAACAAGCAAGGAACGAAACACTACCTGGTGTCAGAGCATTATAAAAAACCAGTTTTAAACTGTCCATGTAGAGGTAGGTGTTGTAAAATTTAAAATGGGTTTCTGTGCTGGTCGATTCTCTACATCCCCCCCCCCCACACACACACGGGATAGTGCCATATTGTGGCTGAATGACGACATTGTGTTCCAGTATCGTAACTGTCAGCCAAGACACGGCTAACACCCCGCCCCCCCCTCCCACCCAGCTCCACAACACACAACAAAGGAAAGACGTGTTTCCTAGACGCTCTAATTAGCTAATTAATTAATTACAGCGTAGACGCGAGCGACTCGGCATACATCACGGCTAAAAATAGAACAGTTGTTCCGTATTGTGGTTCCTGGTGCCATACGGCTAGCTGTTAATGAACATTCAGACCATGCTCATCAGATGAATTTTTCAAGATGACCAACAGAAAACAAAAGGGGGGGGGGGAGAAGATATTTAAAAATAGATTTTATTACCTAAATGAACATGGTTTTTATTATCATAAGTTCGCTTACAATGACAATATTTAGGGCTAACTCTAGAAAATAAATGAAACGTCATGATATTCAAGGGCTAAAATGTTGATGTCAAGTTATTAACATTAACAGAACGAAGTGGGCTGTGGTGTGATAGATATTTGAACCTGGGACTATGGGGTGTCGTGACGTGTTTAGAGACCAACCTGACATCGGAACAACCCTTTTAAACAACCAGACTCTTATAAACCCTTTAGAGTTGTTATGATATAATCATCTGTATAAAAATAGTACTAAATTAGTAGTCAGGATATACTTTATGCTAATTATTTGCCAAGTGTAGATACTTCAAATCTTTAAAAAAAAAATCACAATTTTTTAGTTTTTTATAGTAACATGACTTAACACAATTTTAGAAATCTTCAGCGGAACATACTCTAGAATATATGTATCTTTATAGAAAGCGAGAGAGAGAGAGAGAGAGAGAGAGAGTTAAGCACTTGTTTGTCCTAACGGGCCCTAACCGACCCTAACCGGTCCTAACCGGGTGCTCTTCTGACTGCGACCCCTGGGACTTTATTCCAACCAAAAATCAAATACGTTGTGTGGAAGAGATTAACGCAATAGACAATCTACTATACCTGCTTTAACAACAAGCCAGTCCTTAGTCACTAAGGACGGAGACACACAGAACAATCTGGATCGCTATTGGCCCCGTGACGTCACCAACAGGCCGACCCCCTAAAACCGTCTTGAGAACAATTAATCCGTCTGAGAACAAACCACTATCCGCCACCGTTAGACACGTGGTCCACCGCTTGCCCCCATTACCCCGTTAATTTCTCGGGTTCCGGTTCCAACATGGCGCCCACATTAGTTCCGGCCTGGTTTATGCTAGCCGGCCGGCCCAGCAAAGCGCGTTAACTCCGCGATTGTACCTGACAGTTACCGCCCTTGTTTCCACCGTCTTCCAATGTGCGAACGCTCTCCGCTGGACGTAAGTACAAGGTAAACTAATTTGAATCCAATAAATCTGGAACATTCCCCGGCCCAGTACCGGGGGAACCCCAGGCTGATCTAATTGGGTCGCGAACCCACGTCTTTCACGTGTAAGCCATCCTGAATTTAAATTAGCGCCCTTAAAACTCTGCTCCTATTACCCAGCCTACGTCATACCAATTAAGGGAGACTTTCAAATGTTTAAACGAACCAGAACCAACAAAACCGGCATGATATAGTGCAGGTTTCAGAGTAACAGTTGCGGTTAGACTAAGCGATAAGTGTAAAAAGTGTAAACGATAAGTGTAGTCAGCTTTAAATGAGTACTCAGCAGTAAACACACAATCCATTTCGGTTAGAGATTTTTTTTCAAAAAAGTTATATGCTTTTGAAAAATTGAAAGTAGAAAAAGTTCCGCTTCCGGTTATCGGAAATCGCTGAAAAGTTGATACAGAACTACAGATTTCATATAATACTTATATATGAAATTTCATCAAGCTAGTTGTAAGGGTACTTAAGTTATCGTGCTTTCAGACACACATACACACACACATATACATACATACACACACAGACATACAGACAAGATTGCAAAAATTATGTTTTTTCACACTCATGGAGGTGTAAAACGTCGAGATTTGCAAAAATCACAATTTTTTTCTCACGATTACAATTCTTTCTCTATACTCTGTATAGGAGAAAGTAAAAATGGTAATTAATCTGCTTGATTAAATAGCGATGGCTGTTTGACAATCGAAACACTCAAAAAGGTACAGGCTTATTTACTAATCTTCAATCACAAGTCAATTAAATACAACAGCATCGTTTTCAGTCTTTGCGTTAGTCAACATCTTAGTTTACGTATAATGTCTTGATCTGGGTCCTGACACGAAATGCTAGCACATGAAGATGCTTATCATTTGTGGGAACTGGCATTGCGAGTTAGACAATCTATCTGGAACAGTTCCAAGACTTTAAAAAAGTAGCACCGCGCCGTTCAAATGCATTATTCTGTCATAGCTGCCTCATCACGATACAGGTAACCTTGCGGTTCAATTATCGCCACATCATCACCAAATTCTTTCCACATCATCAACCATGACATCCTCTCAGCAGCCCTGCTATTCAATCAACACCACGTCAAAAACTTCGAAACGTCACTACATCAACCTCAACAATTTCTTCACATCACCACACCATCAAAACTGTCAACGTATCGTAACTACATCAACAAAACATAGCACCAAATGATCACTACTTGAACAGCAACAACTTATCCACATCACCACATCATCAAAACTGTCAACGTATCATAACTATATCATCAACCATAGCATCAAATGATCACTGCATCAACCCTATCTTCACCGTCACTTCCCTACATCTAAAATAGCATACCACATGAATGTGTTCTAATCCACAAGATTGAACTAAATTAACTAGTGATAGGGGTTAATCCATTTCTGCCAATGCGTACATTTTTTTAGTTTTGTGTGGGAGGTTTAGCGAGTATTCATTCAGCATCGAAATTTTAACTCCAAAACAAAACCAACTTGCTTAAAGCACGCCAAACACAAATGTAGAAATTGATCCTACACACACATATATATATATATATATATATATATATATATATATATATATATATATATATATATATATATATATATATATATATATATATAAATGTGTGTGTTATTGTGTGTTTTTATATCTACACAAGGATAAAATGTAAAGGAACGTGCTATGGACAGAACACATGTCCAACCAATCACTGAAAAAAAAATATAGAACAGAGGACTGGAAGAAACAACTAACTAAAAAGCAAAACCAAATAATAAAACCAGAAACCCGAATGAAGAGAATGATGGAGTGTCGAGGCTGGTATAAAAAACAATTCCGAGAATTTCTCTCTGTGGAGAACACTCGTCTCTTCCCCCATAACTACACTTCAAGGAAAAAGACTTGTTTCAGTCTTAAAACTAAAGGGGAAAAGAATAAAAAAACATGGAGAAAGACTTGCTTCGCCTTCAAAACGAAACAAATAAAAAAGGAAAAATTCCTAAAACTTTAAGGGAAAGAATTGTTTCGCCTTGAAAACAAGACAAAAAAAAGAGAAGGAATAAAAAAATCTCATTTTTACAACCAATCTCCCCCCCTCCCCCATTCAACTGAGATGTTAAGTAGAGCGACTGATTACAGCTTTGAAACTTCGTCCTAGTTTAAAATTTGTAAACGATCAAGAAAAAGTATAATGTGACGTCACAGTGAGAAGTAAACTACACACGAAGCAATCCAACCACTCAATTGCATTTCCGACTTGGTAGTTCTAACTTGCGTAGTAGAACATAGAATATCGATACAGCCTGAAGTTGTAAAACTTGGATCAAGAAGGCAAATTGCGTTTTATACTGCCGAACAGAATGAATACACATGTGATGAAAAAAAAAAAAACCATAAAGAACAAAACTCAAAAACACGATAACACGATATTCATAATCAATTTTTTACATAACAGACGCATCAACACCCAAGGGCGCAGTTAGTCTCGAAACTCATCACAATTTCAACACAATCTCGCGAGAACAAGCCGAGAAAACGCGATTGAAAAATGAACGTCTTCGCTGCCTGCAAGCCATTAGGATGTCTAAAAGCTGGCGGCAAAAGAGGGGGAACAGACCGGCTGGTAAATGATGAACGACAGCTCCTCAATGGGCCGTATCGTGCTCTAGCCCGAATTGTGCCTGGCTAATGTTGTTATGAAAGGGTTGTTAAGGGTGCAGTTTTTTTTTACAGATATCTATGAATTCGGATTGTATTTAGCTGAAAATAAAAAAGTTTTTTCTTTCTTTATATTTATGTCTAGGATTTTTTTTGTAAAGTACAGTGTGTTTAGCCGAAAATGAAAGGTTTTTTTTCCCTTCATATTTATGTCTATGACTTTTTGTAAAGTACTGTCAATAAAACGGGAGTGAGCTCCCTTACACTTTCTCATGTTTTCTACTTTAACAGTAAGCGTTGGGGCGGCACTTTAGGTGAACTGAGGCTATTGAAATGGTGAAGGGACTTTTGGCGTTCGTTTTTCGATAAAGGAAAAAAAAAAAGAGGCGTAGCTCTTCTAATAGGCTGCTTTATGAGAATATGTTATCAAATTAAGAATTTGTTTTAAGTAAGGTACCACCACTTCCGGTTACCGAAAATCCCTCGAATTTGAAAGAAACCGACATATATGATATTTGTATATAAAATTTCGTCCACCTTACTATTAGAGCTCAATAATTTTTGTGTTAACACACACAGAGGCATATAGGCCTACAGAGTTTATACAAGATAGTATTATATATATATATATATATATATATATATATATATATATATATATATATATATATATATATATATATATATATATATATATATATATGAGTTTTTAGACTCAGTAATTTATTAAATAGACAATTAAATTTTTAATTTCTTAAAATGTGATTGAATTACGGGTTTTAAAGGTAGTTACATTGTCGTTGTTTCTTCGTAAAAATGCTAAATATAATGTTTTTTAAAACATCGCAGAAGATAAACACATCTGATTTAAAGTTGAGTAGAAATCAAAGAGACAAAAATAAACCTCGTCACGTAGGACACCCCCCCCCCCCCCAGTCACGTGATCAGTACTAGTGACGACGTTCTACTTCCGGCGATGGCTGCAAGCTATACATCTCAGCCCCGCGTTTTACAGATTATCCTTCAAAGTTCCACTTCCGTTGTGCGAGTGGAAAGCCATTGGTTAACAGTCCGTCATTCGCTATACACTGGCAGTCATTTCTCGATGCTGCCATCTTTAGGGCGAAGGTCAGGGGTCAATGTATGAGTCAAGTTTAAGCTAGGGGCACGGATAGTATCATAGTTACAAAACAATTAGAATGTCGTACATTATGCCTATGTGTTGAAAAAGTTGTTTAACAACTCTTTTAAACAATACAGAAGCATTTAAGTAGTTAGGGTCAGGGTTTTGATCACACACAAAGGTTTACATTATAAAATTAGGTTTGGGTTAGGTAAAGGATCAGGATAGTGTTGACTGGGCTGCGTTTAATGTCTTGTCTAGTAGGGTAGTGATACAAATAAAAAATACCCTTGATAAATGTTTGTAAAATTCCCTTTCAAACCTGACGGTCTACGGTGGAAGTGAAGTAGAGTTCACCTGTTTCTGTGACCTCGGACATTCGGGTTTGCAGTCTATCGCTCAACCGCTAACCCACACCGTCCCTTAAATAGATTTAGCTAACTGTATTCTAAGTGGTCCTAATAAAATGCAGGCTAGAAAAAGCTAAGTCTAGGCTAGATCTTTTTCATTGTAAGGGTGTATTGGTGTTGGGATCAGGATTATGCTAAGTGCTAGGATTTGGTATAGAGTAAGGATTATGACTAAGCTTAGTGCATGGACCAAGTTTAAATCTATATTTAGGGCTAGGTTAACAGTACTCACATTAACAACAACAAAAATAACCCCGAGAGCATACTGTATACAATATTTTATAAGTACATATATATTCTATCTTGAAATGTGTATTCAATTTTTCCCCTAAAAAACAACACCATTTATTGAAGCAAAAAAAAACACATCTTAGCGCTATCTTAAAGGGAATCTTTCTGTAAAAACGGAACCAATCTTCTTATTTCCTATCACCCGTCACAAGTTAACCTTGACCCTTAAACGAAATAGAGTTATGCCTGATTTTATGACGACAGTTCTCTCCCTTTTGTTTATGAATTACTTCCCTTCCAGTGTTGTTGTTCCTCCAACCGTCCGCCCCACCCCTATACCCCCCTCCCCTCTTGTTATTGTTATTGTCCTAGATCCAAAAAAATATAGTCTGGCAGTAGTTTGACAAAGCACCGTTCCAACACCGGAAGTGGAGTCTTGTATGAATGCGTTTTGTCTGGGCCGGTCTCCTAAGTCTGGAGTCATGTCTAGTGTATTGTCTGCCTTGTGGGGGAGAGGCAGACAAACACACGCGATGATAAGACAAATAGACTAAAAATACAAAGCGGATAGAATAGACAAACAGGAAAACAAACAAAATTTGTTGTTTGGATTTTCGGGATAGACGTAAAAAATTGCCGCAAAAAATTAAAAAAGAAAATAAAACAATCCACAGGAAGAAATTCAAAAATTGCCCGAAAAAATATACGGAAAGATTTCTATAATAAACACCTTTTTTTCTATCTTAACAAGGCGGTATGGCTAGAGATCGCTAATCGTATCGCAATGGGTTCAAATCCCGCTTGTAAACAATGCTAAGAATTCTATAGATCAGCCACAAACTTGAACAATCATGACGTCATTTTTGTTCAAGCAAATTTTTTTTGTTCGTAAAACATAAAACACACACTCTCCTTCATCTACCCTATCGGCCGCCAGAATACACTAATTTAAAAAAAAAATTAGTATAACACATAGGTACCAGGCGTAAAAATAAAATGAATGGCTCTTGCTCGTACACCAATTTTTAGACATTATTTAATGTCTATATGGTCGACTTTTAAAGCTAAAAACAAAGACTTACCACATTTTAACAGAAGTTTGTAAACCCTCGATAGCCAGCAATTTCCCTCTTTAATTAAAACAATTTATCTACACCAATCAAGCGCCTGTCACGTGTGTACCCGGAACTGATTCTTCTAGAACTAATTAGAGCGGAGTTCAAACCCAGCGCATTTTGTTGTGGAGTTGTTCAAGAAATTTCAAGTTATCTTCCCTTTTCTTCTCGGTCAATCCCCTGCGTGAGGAGCACTCACTAATGGGCACGTGTGATTGAAGGGGTGGGGGGGGGGGGTTCATAAAGGGGCCCCCACCCCACCCCTGGTCTCACAGCATCTCAGCACAGAGGGGCCACAAGTGGGGGCCCTAGAAAATGGGGCTGGGTGGTCCTGGGGAGTGCTCCCTTTCTCTTTCTTCCTTGTTGGGGAACTCCGCCGTTTTATTAACTCCTTGCAATTCTGCTTTGATGTGAAGAGGTCCTACTTGACGCTACGTTCCTACATGTCTATATAGAGTCGAAATTATCCACATGTCTTTTTGAACCCTAGCTGTTATTGGAATCGAATGGAAACTAGGAACACATTAGCAAGTTTGGCGTATAACTCGATAGAGTTGAAATTATCAAAACACCTTTTTTTTTAAATCGTATGTTATTCGAATTGAATAAAAACTAGGAATACATTAGGAAATTTGGCGTATAACCCGATATCCGAGCGAGGAGTAAAATGGATTAAAAATCAGTTCGAATTACGAAACGTGCATTTTTTTAACCGAGAGAAAAATAGCTGTACATTTATTGTGGGGGGGGGGGGGGGGAGGCGGAATTGATTTGCACTCCAAACGATGCTTTTGGGGGAAAATGTAAGCAAATTATTCGCACTACGTACGGTACTCTGGGTAAACAGTACAAAAATTAGTTATTTATACCAGGGGTCTCCAAACTACGGCCCGCGGGCTGGATGCGGCCCGCGATGTCCTCTCATCCGGCCCGCGGAGATCTTTTTGTCCGCGGAGATCTTTTTGTCCACGGAAAAACCGTTTGTTGCTGATGGCTGAGGAACCTTGCCCAGAAAAAATCAAAGACATGCCTGGAAGAAACTGGCCCCCGAACTGAAATTTGATAGTTAATGCGGCCCTCGGACTAAAAAGTTTGGAGACCCCTGATTTATACAAATGCTTACTAGGCTAACCTAAAACCATAGACTCGTAATACAAACGCTACTTTGGTTAACCTAATAGAACTGACCCTTAACACAAATGCTGCTTTGTAGACGCCACTACGATCGGTTCTTTAGAAAAAAAAACAGAACGAATTCGATTTGGGAAATAATTTTGTCTCCAACATTTTGTGAGCTTTATAGGCCTAATAAAGAAAAAGTAAAGAATCTTTTTTATACCTAGCGATCCATAGGGCAATTAAAGATGATTTCATGTTTCTTGATCTAGTGACTTGGACATGGATTCGAACTCAAGACCTTCGGGTTGACAGACTTGTGCTCTACCGTTAAGCCACGCCGTTTAATATTGTTCAGAAAATAAGTTGCGCAAAAATATGACTTTATTTTTCGGAAATGTTTATGAAAATAAATTTTCGTGCAGTATACATACTTCATCTTGCTGAAATATAAACATTGTTTTATCTACCAATGAACAATAGATATGTAGGAGGCGTGGTAGAGCGCTAACTCAAGTCTAAAGTTCACATACCGGGTACCAGACCTGCGGGACGCTTTAGGTCAACCTAGCTATTGCGGATACCAGACTCAAGCTAGGGAAAACTAAGGCGCCTGGGAATAGTGTTGACCCACTATATCTTCACATGCTGATATCTCTGAAACAGATCAACTCTACTTCATCTGCCCAAAAGATGACAAATTATATAAAATGCATGTATATATATATATATATATATATATATATATATATATATATATATATATATATATATATATATATATATATATAGGCCTATACACTCACAGATGACAAATAACTTGGATCGATAACATGGACGAATAAAAAAGACAGCTAACAAAAACAAAAACATAATATATGCCAAAATCACAGACATAGATAAACTCTACCCCTTCAAGGAAAGAAAAATAAAAACGCGTGGATTACATTTCCAAGCTCAACGTTCAACAATATGTTAGGCTACGTCTCGAAAACTAAAAAAATTATAATTAAACTCAGATAACTAAATATACTTTTACTCAGTCAAATTATTTACCTACTGAACATCTGATCTTAAATTTGCCATTTAATTTTTAGAAATGTTCACTACATCGGAACTTTCAGTGTTAAACAGAAAATAATCGTAAATTAATGAGAGTTAAATAACTGTAAGGGGAAGTAATTCCACAAGAATTATGAACACTTAAGCTTACGATGTTTTTTTTTTCGCCTAAATAATTAATCGTTTTTAAGAATCGTGATAGTTGTTACGATAATCGGTAGTTAACACATACAAAAAAACTAAGTGGATATTAATTTTTTTATTTGTTTTTTTTTAACATAAATATATATTTTTGTAAAATATAAGTAGATTAATTTCTACAAGTTTCTGAATGTGGTTTAGAAATAGGACATTTAAATACAGAAATGTTAGGAGAGAGTTTGAGTCCCAATACAGCTTCCAAGATGACGTCAGGGATTAGGAATAACGCAGTATATATATATATATATATATATATATATATATATATATATATATATATATATATATATATGAATGTAAGTATGCATCTATGTCTGTATATTGATACATATACACCCCCCCCCATGCCACACAAACCTGGCACCTGTAGAAATATTCCAGAATGTGACGCCGATATGTGTCAAGCTCTGGTAGAAAAAGCTCTTAAAGACTTAAGCTATTGAAACAAACTTTCACTAATGGAAAGGTTGATACAAAGTACTCAAGGAAATCAATGGTGAGAAATACTTGAATGGCTTAACACTCTTCCGTGTCTTGTTTCACGGAATAGGTGGACTATTGATTCTACGTGGGGAAACAAATGGGGCGAATTTTGTTCACATGTGCCATGTGTATTGGGAAAATTGGTTGATAATTTAAAGTTTTAAGTAGATTCATTTAAACAATCAAATATAGTGTGGTATTTCGCAACACTTTTTTTCCTTTAGTTTCAAGCAGGGGTCGGCAACCTGCGGCTCCCGAGCCGCATGCGGCTCTTTTGATGTCCAGATGCGGCTCTCCAGCTCCTTGCACAAATATTAATAGTTATATAGTCTCATTTTTACTGGACGGTGGGGCACGAGTTTACCCTGCGTTCAGTGGGATGGAAGATAAGCCTGGTGAGAACCAAAGGACAGAAGCGAACGATGCAAGTTATTCAAACCGAAATCCAAGCCAGTTAGTCGGAGTTTTAGGTGTTGAGGTCTGACTGGCTAATGGGAGACACCTTCTGAGCCGGTGATGTCAGTAAAGAAAAAAATAAAAATAAAAATTAAACAGCGTCTAAATTGGATTGAGATAGTCCTAGAATTATATTATTTGATTACTAATGTTATTATTCTGGCGAAACATGTCTATGTTTTTATATGAATAAATATTATTTCACATTTTAAATATATATTTAAAATAATAAATCACATTTATTTACCTAATCCTAATCAAATACCAAATATTAAAATAAAAATGTTGATGGCTCTTTAAAAACTGGGAAATTTTGTAAATTTGTAACTTTTGGCTCTTTCGTATCAAAAGGATGCCGACCGCTGGTTCGAGGGATACAATATTTTCACGGAAAAATATTTCACCATCAATACTACGAAAATATAAAACTGGTTTAAATTTTTTTTTCGGATATCACATTTTGATATTTTTGATTGTTCGAGTTCATATAGCACGTATACAATACATTTTTTTGAGAGAATAGAAATAACAAACCGGGAGTGATCTCCCCTAAACTTTCTCGAATATTCTAATATAAAACTACGAGGGATGGCAACTCAGGACATAGACAATATTTGTATTCCATTTTTAAATACTTAAACTTTTTATAATAGAATAGAATCTCGTAACAAAAATTCAAAGTAGAAAAAGTACCACTTCCGGTTATCGGAAATCGCTCAAAAGTTGATCAGGATCTACAATTTTGATAAAATACTTATATATGAAATTTCATCAACCTAGCTGTAACGGTACACAAGTTATCGTCTTTACACACAGACAGACAGACAGACAGACAGACACACACACACACAGAGGCATACGGACAAGATTGCAAAATTATGTTTTTCCGTATCAGTGAGGTGTAAAACGTCGAGATTTGTAAAAATCTCGATTTTTTTGCATGATTACAAGACTTTCTCTATACTTCGTATATACGAGAAAGTAAAAAGTGTAGAACTCAACGTGGTCAAATTTAGCTGACGATACTCTCGTTGTACACGTAACAACGCGAGAGTAACGAGATAGAGCCAGAGAGATTCTAGACCGTCAGTTCCAGTCAGGGAGAGTCATCCCGACTAATGCCAGTCTTAGTTATCTGTCCTTGATTATTTTGGACGTGCCAACAGAACCGATGCGAGATGGCAGTTTAATCAGAAGACATCGGAGTGGGTTAGTGTGAGCAGGGCAGCTAGGTACATGCGACCAATGGATACACAACATTTGTAACTTGCACTCAGTTACATGTTACTCAAACAACATTTGTAACTTGTACTCTGTTACATGTTACTCAAACAACATTTGTAACTTGTACTCCGCTACATGTTACTCACACACAACATTTGTAACTTGTACTCTGTTACAGATTACTCAAACACAACATTTGTAACTTGTACTCTGTTACAGATTACTCAAACACAAAATTTGTAACTTGTACTCTGTTACAGGTTACTGACACACAATCAGAGTTTCTTTCAGGCATCTCTTCGGGGGCCCCCCACGAACGAAATGGAATTTATATAGAAAATATATACTTTTAACAGTGTCCATCCCACCCGCCCCCCCCATCCACGGAATTTTAGTCCGCCCCCCCCCCCCCCCGTACACCCCAAAAATTTCACGTGCCCCCTCCCCCTTCCCCCCAGGAGAAAAAAAGTCTGGAAGGAACACTGCACATAACATTAACAGTCGCGTACAGTTAAATATTTATTGGAATCCCTAATATATTATCCTGAACGTAGTTACAGTATTAGTATAATTGTATTGATATGTTAGGCCTACCGGTACTTAATTTGAGTATTTTATTATTATATTTATTTTATTTATAAATGTTGTATTTTGGGTACTCTTGGTATTTTAAAAATCGCAGCCATGTTTGTGGGTTTTTTTTTAATATATATATTAGGAATCATGATCACAGGAATTAAATTTAGTTCAAAAATGTACATTTCTCCCTGGCTAACGAGATTTCGAATTTCAAGCTAGAGAGACCGAGACTCACAAGTCATTAAACGGGGCTGCTTTTAGTTCCAACCCCCCCCCCCCCCTCCTCCTGTATGCCCAGTCCATAAAAACAGATGAGCACAGTCGGCAAATGTTGAATGACAAAAGGAAAGATAACTAGCAAAAACCGGTCACCCGATTATTTTAGTGAGCTGCAGTTCACGAATGTTTACATTTCATAGAACCAAAACAAGCAAACAATGGAGACCGCCGAGTTGACAAGAATCCTTCGATCATATTCTTGACATTTAAAAACGTGCTTTTGTTAGATTTTGAAATCAAAGCGACCGTAAAAATAATGAGTCAATGTTTTAAAAGTTACAAATCCAGAGAACTTGAAAATTATTTTATTTGAGTTTATTTTCATCAAGCCTAAGTTATAATTCGAATTTTCACTTTCGTAAGACAAACCTTGAAAGCTTTAATTTAGTAGGTTACACGGCTGTTTTGGGTTTGTGCCAATCTTCTAACTTAATGCAGCGATTTTGTTCAAACTCTCAATATACATTCGTCTTTGATAACAATGCAAGAGCATTTTTATTTTATTTAATTACACGTTAAATTAGTCATCAAAAATTAATTAAACAATGTCGAAATTAAAGTGACATAACAAAATTAATCATTACAAATTAATTAAACAATGTCGAAATTAAAGGGAGATAACAAAATTGAGTACTAGCGATCGCATAAGAAGCTTGCTGTGGATAGAGAACTGTTCTTCACGAACACTTGGTTTTCCCTCGGAGTTTCATCGCATGATATTATATACATTTTTCGTGGGGATAAGTAAATATGTTTTGACGTAGAAAATACGACTATTATGTGGACCATAAAACAAATTTAAAAACGTTTAAAATAAGGTGCACACAAGCTTTTAATAAAGTAAGCATTTTAGAATTGAACTGCTTTTTCACTAGATCCTTAATCGTGTTATTGTGTGGATTTTAATGTGTTGAACCCGGTCAGTAAATAGGAGGACACTCACGTTCCTTAGGAAAAGAAATTATAATTGAGAATGTTGACCAAAATAACACCACTGCTTAGGATCGCACCTCGCATCTAACAAGCTCGTATGAGCCATGGTGTCCCTGCACACTGGAAAACCATGCGTCAGATATGTGAAGAGAACAAGAATCACATGAACTTTTTACCAGTCCCTGAAGGCTCATGGTCTCAAGCTTATAAAGCAAAGAATGCCAAGATCAACCTGTATTTACTTTCGTCTGCACTAGCCTTCTTCGCTACATATGGATATGTGTACAAAAGTGGTGTCGTTTTCCTACATTCAGCACCTCCAATGTACAACTGCAAGTCACAATAATTTATAAAGTACATTAAATTAAAGTTATCAAGTGATTTTTTCCTCACTGTAGTGAAAATATTTTATTTTATTACAAGCCCAGGGAACTTATTTTTGCCATGTATATCTTTTTGTTTCTACTGTTATAAAACACATTGATCCTGATATTTGATCAATAATTCCAGTGTTAGCAGTGGCACAAACAAAAATTGAATAATTTTGTGATGTTAAAAATGACTCTCCCAGAGCTTAGTTAAAAAAAAATGTGTTAGCTTTAATGTTCTTATAGCTGTTCAAAAGTTAAATAAATGCATCAGAAATTTAGCGTGGAAATGGTTGAACGTGTAGTTATGTTGAGTTTTAATATTGTAATAAACGTTTTGAACTTAAAAAAAATGGATTTTAATGTGAACTTTTGACTCCGCAGCTAATGACGGAGCACAGTAAACTAAGCAGTCAAGAGAAACCGAGTTTGCACACCTTATTTTAGTCTGGTTCTTATGCCATGTTATTTTTCTCCCTTTGATTATTATATATGCAATTGATGTTCATGTCTTTGATGCTGTGTAAAACTATCAAAAAAATTATTATTACTGAAAAAAAATGGATTTTACATCTGTTTTATACAAATAAGTAAATCAATGTAAAACTGTAAATAGTACAGGTAAACTGTAAATAACACAGGTAAACTGTAAATAATACAGGTAAAATTGTAAATAGTACAGGTAAAACTGTAAATAGTACAGGTAAAACTGTAAATAATACAGGTAAACGGCAAATAGTACAGGTAAAACTAAATTGCAAAATGAATTTGAAAGATATCTAATCTGTTGCGATCAAAGATTTTATCTTCGCTATTATTATGAAAATATATGCAATGTTTATTGCCAGTGATTTAAAAGCTTCCTATTGTGCTTAATATTTTTTGCGTATTATATTATAGAGATATCTGTCCACATTGACAAAGGAAGAAATATATTCAAATAAACTGGTTTCGAATGTAAACACATACCTAATAGATAACAGGTCTAATACAATGATTCTTATAATAACATCGGCAAAAAAAATTATGTTTATGTGTTAATCGGAAAAACGAGATAACATTTCAGCTGTCAACATCCCCCCTCCAAATAATATACAAATATATAATTTTACCCACACTTGTATATAAAATGTAGTTGCCCCGCCCCTCCCCCCCCCCCCATTTTTTCACACACCATTGCATGAAACCAAAACACTTCCGCTTCCTCTTGCTGTCAGTTCCTACAGAAACTATTTCAACCGCCCCGAAGTCCTACTGCCCCCTTAACTCACAGTTACTAACCGTACGATTTACATCTCTTATATACAACAACAATAAAAGTCAGCATACCCCGGAATCCAACCCCCCTCCCCCTCCCTCCCCTGTCCGGATGTGTATATATCTGTGTTTATGGTAGATAAAGTAGCGTGAGAAGGGGCGAGCTTTGTCAAGACGTCTTCGCTGGTTTGAAATCGTTGGCGTGTTGGAAGCCTAGTCGCACTTTATTGCGGGAGAAATTTATCTTAGGTTGGATGGGTACGGTTTTTATACAGGGCGGGGTGGGTATACATTTTAAAAAGTGCTGGTACAGTTGTTATATAAGGCTGGTACATATTTTTATACAGCGCTAGTACAATTTTTACATAGAGCGGGTACAGTTTTTATATAGGGCTAGTGCAGTAGTTGCATTGGCTGGTATAATTTTTTATAAAGGGCTAGTACACTTTTTATAAACTGCTTATACCGTCGTTCAGTTTTTACATAAAGACTTTGTACAAATTGTATATAAGGCATAATAAGTTTTCATATAAAGGCTTATACTACTTTTCATAGTTGAAATATACAAAGGAAATTAGAGTATTAAATTTAGCAAAATATCCTCAACTTAACATTCAGTGTTCCCGACACGAACAAAGTTTCTTTCAGGCATCTTTTCTAAGGGGGGGGGGGGGCTTCTCCCCTAAGTAAGCCGCCCCCTCCCCCACCCTGCCCACTCTCTGGACGATATAGAAAAAAAATTATATAGAGAATATATCCTTGAATCCACATCCGGAAATTTAAGCCCCTCCCCCAAAATTTTCAAATCACAAGCCCCCCCCCCCCCCCTCTGGAGAAAAAATGTTTGAAAGAAACACTGAACACTAACAATTCAAGCCTACTAAGACTTTGACAAACCACAGCTGTGTACCCTTGACCACAAGACGAGCCTTTGAGTCAACAGATCCCAACCTTCCTTTGTTTTAATTAATTACATCAAGGCGGGTCATTTAATCAGAGGGTAAAAATTACACGACACCTTCATAGCCTCGGCTAATGGGAAATCAATTCTAATTAATTAACACAAAAACGGTTAATTAAAAACAAAAATACCACTAGTTTAAATTTAATCGGCATCTGTTTTTGTGTGAAATTGGAATTCAATGACCATAAATTGTTTCTAGATCTGTTGGCTTCAAGAGCCAAGACGATTTTTTGCTGAACGGGCTGACCTTTAGGAAATTGCTAGAAAAGTGGTTCTTAATCTTTTGGAGGTACCGAACCCCACCACTTTCATATGCGCATTCACAGAACCAGTGGCGTAGGCAGGAGGGGTTGGGGGGAGGGGGGTCATACCCCCCATAGACCCCTCGGTATATATATAAAGTATGACAAGGGGGTGCAAATCGAAAGTTTGTCCCCGGGAAAAAAATGGAACCCCCCCCCTTGAGACGATCCTGGCTACGCCACTGCACAGAACCCTTCATTATATTTTTAAAATCCGCACTGACAAAACCCAATCGTGAATTAACTGAGTCTGGTGTATGTCTTGACTTCCGCCGAACCCTGAGACAGACTTATCGAACCCCTGGGGTTCGATTGAACCCATGTTAAGAACCACTGTTCTAGAAGATCATTCATGGGGATTAAAGTAATGTATTCCTTAAATATTTCTTCACAGCGAGAAGAGATCTACACTATTAGCACCAACGTAATTGGTCATTAAGTCAGGTGCTCACTGGCCTGATTGAAATAATTAACTTAATTATATTAATTTGATGAAAAAAGATGTCTTTGTACTTTTATTATGGCAAAGTTTTAATTGTCTTTGTAAAAATTAGAATCATTAATCAAAGCCATAGCGTAAAAATTAAATTTAGAGGAGTAGCCTAACTAATAACCTTGAGAAGATCACCTTACCCTAACTCTCACCCAACGATTTCAATCTTTTAAATTATATTCCTTTAAATTAATTTCTTCCGCTTAAACATTAAAGAAAAAGCTATATAATTTATGGATTAAGTGTGGCAATTTAAATCTTAAAAACAGCACAAATAATAAACTATGAATCGTTTCACCATCCTTTCCAAGAAACTGGCTCATATGTAGTAAGAAGAGCGGTATTACAGTATCTTAAAAACCCAAGTTCACAACCGCAACTATACCCTTAACCCCAGTGGCGTAGCGAGGTCGGGTGTCACCCGGTGCGGCACTTAATGGTGTCACCCCCCCCTCAGAGGCGTAGCGAGGTCGGGTGTCACCCGGTGCGGCACTTAATGGTGTCACCCCCCCCCCCCCCAGAGGCGTAGTGACCCTTCCCGGGGACAAACTTTCAAATTTTCATTTTCGATTTGCACTTGCACCCCCCCCCCTCAAACTTTCGATTTGCACCCCCCCCCCCTCAAGTTTTTGATTTGCACCCCCCCCCCCCTCAAATTTTTCTCTATATATTTTGCTATTTTTTGCCTTGGTGTCATCCCCCTAAATGGTGTCACCCGGTGCGTTCCGCACCCCCCCCTCGCTACGCCTCTGCTTAACCCTAACATACAGCAACATCAAAGATACAAATATAATTTTTAGTACTGTAAGATGGTTTAAATTTATCTCCTAAATTCCGCACAATACACCATCACGGAAATGTTTTTTTTCTAATTTACCGGCAGATACCCAAGTCTTAACCTTAACCCCCAAAGAACATAAATCACGCACAGAGTTTCTTCCAGGCATATCTTCGGGGGGGGGCCGAAATTTTTTTTACCGCCCTCCCCCCCCCCCCCCCCCCCCCCCGAACGAAATGAAATTTATATAATGTATATAGAGAATATATACTTTAAACAGTGTCGCCCCCCCCCCCCCGCCCGAAGAAAGTCTACCGCCCCCCCCCCCCCCGAAAATTTCAAGTGCCCCCCCCCCTCCCCCGGAGAAAAAAAGTCTGGAAGAAACACTGATCACGCATGTTATTGTGTACATTATGCGTACCGTGTACATTAAGTCTTACAGCATCACCTTATGGAAAAATCCCAAAAATGTGGGGACGTGTGATCTACTGCTCACTTTGTGATCACACACTACCGTAAACACTGCTCACCCTTGACCCCCGGATTACATACTTGCCGCGCGCAACCGTGAGGTATGCAGGGGGGCGTGACGTACGTGCCTGCGTGCCGAGATAACGACGTGTTGCCGGGGTCAGGGGTCATGTAAATAAAGTTGATAGACATCATCAAACCGGAAGTGAAGACATGCGCAGATAGAAATAATATACTGGCTCTCCAGCGGTTTCATTCAAGCTTGTTTTTGCTTTCGTTTGAGTCATATATTTATTTACGTATTTATTTGTATGTTTATGTTATTAACTAAAAATGTAAGCATAAACAGGAATTTAGCAAAGAATTGTGAAAATATTCGCGCAATGTGTAAGCTTTAATCTCTGTTCCAGTGTTTCTTCCAGACTTTTTTTATCCGGGGGGGGGGGGGGGGGTCACTTGAAAATTTCCGAGGGGTGGGGGTGCGGACACTGTTCAAAATATATATTTTCAATAAAATTCCATTTCGTTCGGGGGGGGGGGGGCGGTAGATTTTCTGCCCCCCCCCCCCCCCCCCCCTGAAGAGATGCCTGGGAGAAACTCTGCTCCGTTCCCAGCACGACTACGTATGAGTCTGTGGGACATTGTTGAGTACACTCAGCTCTAACTGGTACCTGACTCATTTTAGAGAAAGTAAAGGCAATTAGTAAAGGACGTACTTGCCGGGTTGCCCAGATATGACCGACAGGTCAGGCAAGGGACTTCCAGCCCGGGTTTCGAACTCAGGTAAGCAAGTGCGATCATCCGCTAAACCTTCCCCCCCCCCCTCTGTCGGTCATACAAAATGGCTGTCCTCACGAAGCAGTAATATCTATACAGTACTGCTCATCATGTGTACGTGTCTGATCAGTCTATTTCCCTCTAGTCAATCTATCAGCAGGGGGTCGGCGTGGTCAAGTCGGTAAAGCTCATGGTTGCTAAACCGAAAAGTCTCGAGTTCGAACCCTCGGGCAGATGAGGCTCGTTAGCTGGGGACATAAGCCACTCTTCTAGGAGAGACAACTCCAAAATTTAAACATCTGCTGTCTTGTAGTTTGTTCTTGGTTGGACAAAGGCTATGGAAGCAAATCCAAAAAGAACAGCAGGCTGAAATCGGAGTCTATGGCCTCAATGGCGCATAACCAGTTGACACATAACGCTTAATTGTGTTGAAGGCGCGGTGGAGTCGGCAAAAAGCTCATGGTTGACAAATTCGAACAAAGTCTCGAGTTCGAACCCACTGGCAGATAAATCTCGATCCCCTTCAACACTAATAATTAAGAACGAAGAAGAAGAAGAGTCTATCAGCCACGGGCTGTCTGCATAATTTCAATTTATCGGACTCAGCCTTCAGTCTCTGACCTCCCTATTATTCAATAGCTCGCCTCTTCTCTTCCATCTATCTGATTATCGTCGGTCACAAGTCTCTGTAACATTAACATCTTCGACCAAGCATCTCCCGACTTTCCACACCCCCATATCCAGACCTTGGCTAAATTCTACCTCCCCCACCCTACAACTCCACACCCCCATATCCAGATCTTGGCTAAATTCTACCTCCCCCACCCTACAACTCCACACCCCCATATCCAGATCTTGGCTAAATTCTACCTCCCCCACCCTACAACTCCACACCCCCATATCCAGATCTTGGCTAAATTCTACCTCCCCCATCCTACAACTCCACACCCCCATATCCAGATCTTGGCTAAATTCTACCTCCCCCATCCTACAACTCCACACCCCCATATCCAGACCTTGGCTAAATTCTACCTCCCCCACCCTACAACTCCACACCCCCATATCCAGATCTTGGCTAAATTCTACCTCCCCCATCCTACAACTCCACACCCCCATATCCAGATCTTGGCTAAATTCTACCTCCCCCATCCTACAACTCCACACCCCCATATCCAGACCTTGGCTAAATTCTACCTCCCCCATCCTACAACTCCACACCCCCATATCCAGATCTTGGCTAAATTCTACCTCCCCCATCCTACAACTCCACACCCCCATATCCAGATCTTGGCTAAATTCTACCTCCCCCATCCTACAACTCCACACCCCCATATCCAGATCTTGGCTAAATTCTACCTCCCCCACCCTACAACTCCACACCCCCATATCCAGATCTTGGCTAAATTCTACCTCCCCCACCCTACAACTCCACACCCCCATATCCAGATCTTGGCTAAATTCTACCTCCCCCACCCTACAACTCCACACCCCCATATCCAGATCTTGGCTAAATTCTACCTCCCCCACCCTACAACTCCACACCCCCATATCCAGATCTTGGCTAAATTCTACCTCCCCCACCCTACAACTCCACACCCCCATATCCAGATCTTGGCTAAATTCTACCTCCCCCATCCTACAACTCCACACCCCCATATCCAGACCTTGGCTCCATACCACCTCCCCCACCCCACCCCACCACTCCCCTCACACAACATACCTCCTCACCTCACCACACCCCTATACCCAGACCTTTGCTAAACACTACCTCCCACACCCCACCTCACCTGACCACCACACCTCCACACACAGACCTTTGGTTAAAACTACCTCCCCCAACCCACTTCTAAACACACCCAGACCTTGGCTAAAGACTACCTCCCACACCCCACCTCACCACACCCCACACCCAGACCACATATCCAGCTCCCCTCCCCCTCCCCCCCCCCCCCCCCATTAGCACAACGCCACGGGCTGTGAGTTAATTAAATTATAACATCCAACACAAGCAACAAGAATAGCTCATTCATGACCCCAGCCTAGCCCAGTGTGATATCTTCACATTATAAAAAAAAACCAACGTCGCACAGATAATTCCTATCTTTCACATTTGATGATAAAAGCCGACATGTGTTTGGAGACAGTTACTTAAATAATGGTAGACAACAAGAAAACTATTTACAAATGAGAATTTCTGATTTAAATCACATTGTGTCTACTGAAAGACGGTCGAATGGTAGAGCTTTCGATTGCTAACATGAAAGTCTCTTGTTCAAATCCTGGTCTGGAGTCCGTACAAAGTTTCACGCGTTAGGGAAAGTAAAGGCGTTCAGATATTGACCACTCTATCCCTTTATATACCGAGGTCACTGAAACAGGTGGACTTTACTTCACCTGCCCTATGTACCGTAAGGTTCTAAAGGGTACTTTCACTTACTACCATTAATTAATATAATATTAGTGTCTATCTCTCATAAAAAGACGAGCATTCACATATGAACACACACACACACACACACATATATATATATATATATATATATATATATATATATATATATATATATATATATATATATATATATATATATATATATATATTTATATATATACACGCACGTAAAGTTTATCGGTACATGTCATCTGAATTAGCTCCCATTTCTCACAGAGAGAAGGGTACAATGCTAAACATACACTACACCGCTACAGTTTGAACCCACGGAATAAACTTCTCACTAGCGCCGTGTCACGTTCCGTAAGACTGCACTCCCCGTGTTACCTGGTGCCAGACTTGAAGGGCACTGGAAGAGATTACAGGTAGACACTCGCCGCCAGAGCCGTCCCGGGTGATTCTGGCCGCACGATGGCACGAGTCTCCGTCAAATGGCACCGCTCTGAGATACCGTACGACCTAATTCTGGAACGCGGTATGAAAACAATATAAAAACAATTGGATAGACGGGTTGTCTAAGATATCTGCCACTCCACCCACTCCACCCATATTGTGTTCCACCGAAGGAAAGGGTAAGATGGGGAGGGGGTGTCTACGAGATGTGCCACCCAGCTTACATACCCCACACCTCACATCAACGTACATACCCCACACATAACACCAACTCCCATTGATAAGAAGAAATGTGGATATAAATGATTCTTTGCTATTCATTCTTTTATCACACTTGTCACTCTACTCAACACACACACACACACACACACATCTCAACTCCCTTCACACACACACAACCCGACGACGCCCACACACGTAACACAACCGAAAACTAAACATACACAACCCGACACCCCCCATACACAATTAAAAACCCCACACCCCTCTTCACACACACAAGCACCGCACACAACCCGACACCCCATACACAATCCGACATCCCCCTTCTAAACACACACAACTGACACACACACACCCCGACAACCCTCACTCACAACCCGACAACCACTACACACAATAGGACATCCCCACTCACACTCCCACTACCCTACACCCTCCCACCACACACAACCCGACAACACTTCCACACACAACCCGACAACCACCACTCACACTCACACTCCCACAACTAACAACCACACATACACAACTCAAATCTCCCTACAAACACAACCCGAAACCCTATACTCACAACCCAACCCTATCCCCAGGTACACCCTAAACACCAACCCCACCTACTTATTTATTTTTGTCAGCTATCGAATGTTGCTACATGGACGAAGACTTCACGTTAGGAGACACCCAACAATGAACGGTAAGATTATTCTAGACAGTGTAAACAAACCAGACCAGCTCACAAAAGTAACGACAGACATTTCTTAATTACGTAAGACATGTGTGTAGGAAGATTGGAATGACAGACAATTTGCATGTAGTGTTCGTGATGGTAAGAATGTAAGATAAAATGAACATATGTTGAGTCATATGAATCGTGTACATTAATGTCTGTTGGGTCTTTATGAAGAGATGAATGGTGAACTAGTCAACAACGTGTTACAGTAAATAAGCCAGTTCAGTTGTATAGGTAGAATATAACAGTTAAATAGCTGCAATTTTTTTTAAACCTGTGCAATAGTAAAACAGAAATATTATAATAACCAGTACAATATTATGATCTAAATTTTATAACAATATTGTATTATAACGTTAAATTTAAAAAAAAAACAGTCGTTTTTTTTAAGTTTTTTTTGAAAATTAAGACACGGCAAAGATTTGCTATAATATACGAATGTCCGTGTCGTCTATTTACCAGGATCCGTTGTTAAGATGAAACTGAAAAACCGGTATTGTTTGAAATTAAAAATGAAATCCAGCCCACAATCCACCGACACCGTCCACCCTTACCACTCACACCCACCATCCCCCCCCCTATCTATCATCCACCCCCAGCATCCATTTCCCCCTCCCCCACCCAACTTCAGAGCAGCAAATCAGCAGGAGTTGTGCAACACAATGATTTCATCATTCGCCTTTGTCATTGCCCATCTTTCAAGGAAAGAAAATAAAGGAAAAAAAAAAAGAAAAAGAAAGAAAGAAAGAACGAAAATCTGTTCGGGAACTAAAAATATTCAGGGCGGACTGACATCACTACAATTTGTTTCTATCTTTATTCGTTTACTGGATTTTCCTGTTGACTTTTTTTAGTAGACCGTAGTTTTTTTTTTATTTTCCCTAGAATTCCCAAAAGATTGTAAATAAAGTGGAATGTGCGTGAGGGGGAAAATCCGAAAATTACTTTCGGAAATTCTTCTATCACCGAATCGATTCACCATACCCATTATGTAGGTCTATATGGTGTGTCGACTTTACGGTAACTTTAATGGTAATAGTAGACTTGAAAAGTTGGTTCCAACCCCCCCCCCCCCATCCTCCATACGCCACGCCCCCAACCCCACCACTATACAGTCTCCAAGCGTCCTTCTTCACGCGTCTTTTCTTTTGGATATCACGGCATTTAGACAAGTTCAAAATTGTGTTACTTTGTGTCTTTTCTGTCTAATCTGTAACCACACTGTTGTGTGCTAACGAAGCCCTTGGGTCGAAACGCCCATAGTATTTGTAACTGTCTTTAACTTGTGAGGTAACTAACACTATCTGTTTTATTGCTTATTTTTTTTATGATAGAAAGCATATTTTTCAACCAAAAGTGAATCAGTACACAATTACTTACAGTTTCATTAAAGATAGAAGTAGTCAAAACAATAATTACGTGTAATATAATAGTAATTTAGCAAATATTTATTTTTAATTTGGATTAGTACAGTCAGGGTGTTATGGTGAAAGGGGATGTTATATTGTTTAAAATGAATACAATACTACGCTATACACCATAGATCACTTTCATGTATTTTTTTATCATGGAAAACAATTTTTCTAACTTTTATTGTTTTACTCTCCTTGGCCGTTCCGGTTGACTTCAAGGACAGTTTGAGGGAAGTTTTTGAATATATCTGAATTGATAAAATAATTCTAAACGGCTTTTCAACGGCTTATATTCGATACAAAAATATAAAAATGAGTGTAATCGATGGTTCCAAAACGGCTTTAATTTTTACAAATGTAACTATAATTTTATCGCTTGCCGTATATTTTAAAAAGAATTGTTCAAAAATTTAGTATGATTACATAGACTTTTTATGTCTATTGTGAGGTAATAGATTAGAGTTTGCCATATCATTTTAGAGTACTGCTGGAGCAATATAAAAGGACTAGGTCTAGGGAGGTTTAAGAAAATGAGAGATAAATTAAATTGCCTATGATCAAATTTGTGCATGTTATGACAAAGCGGTGGAACTACTCTTCTTCTTCGTTCTTAATTTTAGTGTTGAAAGGTATTCCCTCCAACACAATTAAGTATACGTGTCAACTGGTTATGCGCCATTGAGGCCATTGATTCCGATTTCAGCCTGCTTTTCTTTTTGGATTTGCTTCCAAACAAGAACAAACTACAAGGCAGCAGTTGTTAGATTTTGGAGTTGTCTCTCCTAGAAGAGTGGCTGTCCCCAGCTAACGAGCCTCATCTGTCTGAGGGTTCGAACTCGAGACTTTTGGGTTTAGCAACCTTGAGCTCTAGTGGAACTACTATTACAATTAAGTTTACGATTGACACATTGATATGCGTCAAGCAACGTGTACGCAATTTTAGCTCTGGCAAATTGACACGCAACAATTTTTTACACACAGTTCCAGAGTTTGAAGTGGGTGCCATTAACGAGGTCTGCTATTACTCCGTCTAACGCGTCTCCACTTAGCTGCCTAATTACGACGCTGTAAATACAGAACTCTGGCGGTTAACTACACATTGATAAACACAATTCTGAAAGGCTGTAGCGTCATAAACAGTCACTAAACTTTGCGAACTTGACAGTTATAGCGTTTAGCAAATGCTAAGTAGATCAGTTTTATTGAGTTATAGTTATCGCCCTTAGATAACTCTTGTAAACCGCTGATGTTGATTCTAAATACTGCCACTATTTCTTTTAAACTAGGAAATTATCCTCTTTGGGGAAATGTTTCTGAAGTGTGGAACATTGTGTGACAATTATTGTTAAAATAAATGGACAGTTATTACAATGTACAGTGGCGTAGCGAGGTCGGGTGTCACCCGGTGCGGCACTTAATGGTGTCACCCCCCAGAGGCGTAGCGACCCTTCCCGGGGACAAACTTTCAAGTTTTCGATTTGCACCCCCCCCCCCCCCTTCAAACTTTCGATTTGCACCCCACCCCCTCAAGTTTTTCTCTATATATTTTGCTATTTTTTGCCTTAGTGTCACCCCCTAAATGGTGTCACCCCCCCTCGCTACGCCCCTGAAAATGTATACCATATAAATACAACCTCGGGATTTTATAGTTGGCAGTCGAGCGCTCAAACTCCCCGTCTATTACGCTAGTAATCGAAAGTTTATTTTTTCTTTCGTTGACGGTTAGGTTTTTAAAAGATATTGACACTAACGATTATCTCCCATCAGTAGTTTCTACAAAAGACGTGACGCGTTCGAGGAATTCATTAATGGAAAGCTTAACTGTCGCTGCCGGCCTCAAGCAAATTTTCAACGACAATTTTTTTTTTCAAGTGTTGTCGCCCTTTGTGAGTTGTTTCCCCTTATCATGGTGGGATATTTGTGTTTTGTGATCGAACCAGTGAAGGGAGTGAACTGATTGTGAAGTTTAATGACTGAGGAGAGTGATGGTTTTTTAACTCAAGCTGAAGATGGGTTTTGTATCTTGATGGTTGTGTAGTCAGGAGGGGGTTGAAAATGATTGACAATTTATTTCTTAAACGGTTGACTATTTCTATTTATGATACCTTAACTACCTTACTGTTTTATTATTTTTTTAAAGATAGAAGCTGTTGAAATCGTGCAGATCTTGTGATTAGAAAAAAATTCAGATCATGCAGAGAGAACAAGCAGTGTAGCTAACGTGAAAAGTAATCAACGTGCCATAATCAGCGCACAGAATGATGCATTGTGGGCGAAACTATGGCTGCATCTTTGGCACTGAAAGGAAATAGGAACCATTGGTATTTTTAGGCATATAGCGTAGGTACCTTGGCACTTTAGCTCATACTACATCTCGGTACCTTAGTACTTTATCTCATACTACATCTCGGTACCTTGGTACTTTAGCTCATACTCCATCTCGGTACCTTAGTACTTTAGCTCATACTACATCTAGGTACCTTAGTACTTTAGCTCATACTACATCTCGGTACCTTGGTACTTTAGCTCATACTACATCTTGGTACTTTAGCTCAAACTACATCTCGGTACCTTGGTACTTTAGCTCATACTACATCTCGGTACCTTGGTACTTTAGCTCATACTACATCTCGGTACCTTGGTACTTTAGCTCATACTACATCTCGGTACCTAACTCTTGCAGCGTTGACACTAGTTCCACTCAAATAAGCAACTGCTCGTCTTCTACCCACAATACACCTCGTGTCGGGTGGGGCTCCAGCCGTGATGGAGCAGTGACACCAACAAGACTAAGACAAGATTGCTGGAATAATCATATATTTGGTTTGTTCCCCAGGCTCCTACGCTTACACAGCTTAGGTTGGTGAGTTGTTTGTACAAAGGAATGTTGGTGAGCTGGTTGTACAAAGGAATGTTGGTGATCTGGTTGTACACATGAATGTTGGTGAGCTGGTTGTACAAGGGAATGTTGGTGAGCTGGTTGTTCACATGAATGTTGGTGAGCTGGTTGTACACATGAATGTTGGTGAGTTGTTTGTACACATGAATGTTGGTGAGCTGGTTGTACGCATGAATGTTGGTGAGCTGGTTCTACACATGGATGTTGGTGAGTTGTTTGTACACATGAATGTTGGTGAGCTGGTTGTACACATGAATGTTGGTGAGTTGTTTGTACACATGAATGTTGGTGAGATGGTTGTACACATGAATGTTGGTGAGCTGGTTGTACACATGAATGTTGGTGAGCTGGTTGTACGCATGAATGTTGGTGAGCTGGTTGTACACATGAATGTTGGTGAGTTGTTTGTACACATGAATGTTGGTGAGATGGTTGTACACATGAATGTTGGTGAGCTGGTTGTACACATGAATGTTGGTGAGATGGTTGTACGCATGAATGTTGGTGAGCTGGTTGTACACATGAATGTTGGTGAGCTGGTTGTACGCATGAATGTTGGTGAGCTGGTTGTATACATGAATGTTGGTTCACAACATGAAGTCATAGCTGACTGGAAATGAGGGTGACAGGGTCGCCTGGACTTAGAACCGTCAGAGCCAAGTCTAGAACCGACTAAAGTTCTAAAGGATTGACAACCGAGTCGCCTGATAACTTTCCCATGTTTTCCTATTTAAATTCCTTTGACCCTCAGATTAATACCATTGCCTGTATGTATGGGATGCTGGTGGTGGAAGGGGGGGGGGGGGGACAACAATACCCCCACACACCCCTGTAATAACCTTCCCCCTATCAATTAACTTCCTCTGCAGGTTACATTGCTTATTGAATGAATACCCCCCTTGACTATTCTTAATATAATCAATACAAAAAATGCAATTAATAAAAAAAAAATTATTCAAATAAACAATAGTTACAAGGTTACACTGTATAATGTAATCGATTCGGGTGCATCCGAAACACACAGCAACAGACATACACATCGATGCAACAAAGCTCCCTTTGATAATTCTCTTTGAACAGACACTGAGTCAGGCGCGACTGTCAAAGCAGACATTGATACGTACTTTAACAGACAAACCAGCCGGACATCAAACCTAAGTTCCACACAAACAGGCCTCACATTCAGGTGTTAGAAGTTTCGCCTCATTCATCGCTTAACTCCACGCATTCACACCATCAGCAGTATACATGTAGGGTGATTACATTACCGCGATAAGTACTTAATGTTGCTTACAGTGTATTGTCAGTAATGGGAAATGATAACTCGTATGAAGTGTGGTAGATAAGTGGTAAACAGAGGGGTAATGTCCTACTCCAGTTGTTTTTTTTTTCTTTAAAGATGTAGTATACAATGGGTAATTGAATGTAATGGAAGAAGGGGTGTAATTTACTAGGGGGTGTCAGAGGTTATTGAAGGAGGGAAGGATGAGGGGAGGTGGTTAGTAACTAGAGGTAATATAGGGGGACGGGGATTTTGATATTAAAGGGGGTGTGGAGGTCTATATAATTCTGTTTAATATTTTAATATGTATATTGTTGTTAATGTGGTGTATAGTATTGCTAATGTGTTGTATATAAGTGTTGTATAGTGTTGTTAATGTGTTGTATAGTGTTGTTAATGTGTTGTATAGTGTTTTAATGTGTTGTATAGTGTTGTTAATATGTTGTATAGTGTTGTTAATGTGTTGTATAGTGTTGTTAATATGTTGTATAGTGTTTTAATGTGTTGTATAGTGTTGTTACTGTGTTGTATAGTGTTGTTAGCCTTTTTCTCTTTAATTTGTAGGAAATCTACCTAAGACTGTAGAGCTAAACTTAAAATATATAACATATAACATATAAATAAAAAGAATTCACAAATCGCATTTTACATGCAGGTATATGGACTGTTTAAAATGTCACGCCTACATGCATCACGTTCTGCAGATGAAGTAGAGTTTACTTATTATCATGTTTATGCCACGGTGTAAGGTTTAAACAAAATTCCCCAAAATGTTTTCACCATACAAAAAAACCTGGCTAAATTAGACGTGCCTGCACATGCCGTCACTCATTAGTTCTCCACCACAAATAATAGCTTCAGCACGCGTACTGTGGTGAGTACTAATTACACGTCGGTTACCTGACAACATAGACGGTATTCGAGAGGTAAGGAAAAAACGGTGGGGGAGGGGGGTGTAAATCTCGAGGAAAATAAAACTGCCAAACGGAAGCGGAACTGGTCCTACGTATGTGGCTGTGTTAAGTGTACGCATGCGCGATGTTCAAACAATTTAATCTGGCGTAAGCGTGCCAGGTAGTTCAATTTTCTTTAAAGTTTTTTTTTTTTTTTTTAAATTAGTGCACGCGTTGACTCGTGTATTGCAGCACTCATCTACACACCAGCGTGTAGGTCGCGTATAAACAGTTTAACTTTATATAAACGTCTATATTGATGTGTGTAGAAAGTATGGAAAATGAGCGATACCATACACGAATCTTGTTTTAGCATCAGAAGAGATATTTAATCTCTTTAAACTTCACCTGGTTGAAGAAATGTACGTAGAAAGAACCTACGGACTAATAAATTGTCAGTGTAATTATCAATACGTTGCAGCGTTTGTTTTAGTAAAGCTAGTTTGTCTTATTTATTTTAAAATATAATATCAATAACTTACTGAGAGGTGGAGGGGTAAGGCATTCGAGTGTAACTTTATCCCCCTCCCTCCTGTGGGGGAGAGGTCTTGACCATTCGAGCGTGATATATGACCCCCCCCCCCCATCTCCGTCTCTGAAGCGCTGGGATTATAAACATTTAACTGACATCCCAAAAACCATATCGTGACTATTTCGTCACATTTCAGGACAAAGCCAAACTCTTCTCACCATCAGCTTAGGCCATTTCGTCACGCGTAACGTAACCCCAACTTGCGCGAACATCCAAAACAATACCCCCCACCCTGAGAGGTGTAAACGGTGCTGATGGGGTATTGTGGGCTTGACGACTTCCAGACCTCATCACTGGAACCTCGCCAGGTAAAGGGAGAGAAAAAAGTTTTGTTGTTGGGAGTTACCGTTCTTTGCCACAAGTTAACTCCCCATTACTGCAAATTACAAGCACTAAAATTTGTGAGGTACCGGTACAGATTTCACCGTCCCGGACAATTTGTTGATGGCTAAAGGGTTAAGCGATTTTTTTTTTAAGTGAATGTTCTGTTATTGATGGCTAAAGGGTTAAACGATTTTTTTTTAAAGTGAATGTTCTGTTATTGATGGCTAAAGGGTTAAACGATTTTTTTTTAAAGTGAATGTTCTGTTATTGATGGCTAAAGGGTTAAACGATTTTTTTTAAAGTGAATGTTCTGTTATTGATGGCTAAAGGGTTAAACGATTTTTTAAAGTGAATGTTCTGTTATTGATGGCTAAAGGGTTAAACGATGTTTTTAAAGTGAATGTGTCTGTTATTGATGGCTAAAGGGTTAAACGATGTTTTTAAAGTGAATGTGTCTGTTATTGATGGCTAAAGGGTTAAACGATTTTTTTAAAGTGAATGTGTCTGTTATTTTTAACGTAGAGCTTTAACTTTTGAAAAAAATAACTTTTTTTTAATTTTTTTTTTTTTTACTGCAAGCGGGTGATGATTATAGCCAATTAGTCTATTGTTAGAACAGTTAACATACACTTTTGTTAACATTCTTCAACAGGCTAACATAAAACTGTCTCGAATACTTTGTCACTAGAAATGGAGCGTGTTTGTGTAAACTTTTTTAAACAAACCTGGCTGAACTCAAAAGTAACACAAGATATGACTATACGACTGTTTAGTTGTATTAAGTGCATAATAAAAATAGAAATAGTGAACACAATTCAAACCTAAAAAAATATATATCAGCAACTAAAGGTAAACGGAAAAGTTGTATATTCACGGTATAGGAACATCGAAGTTCAAAGCTGTTCTTTAAAAATAAAAATAAAAGTTCTTATTTTGCAGGTATGTGTTGGACCTTACGAGAAATGTGCCTCGATATTTTTCAGGTTAACATATTTTCTATAACAAGAGTAGTTCAACCAGATATATGAATGATACGTATTTTATATTATACATATATAAACAGTCTTTCATCATAACGTAAAGAAACACGGCAAATTAATAAAACAATAACGAAATCTTCTATCTTGTTTAGCCAACCATATATAAATGAATTCGCAGAGTAGAATATTTGTGCATTTATAATATTTCAGGTATAGCCAAATACAAGATAAAAATATTGAAATAGCCTACATGTAAATATATAGCCATTATTAAATAATACTTTAATAAACAATAACTCTTTTTTAAAATTTAATATCAAACTAAAACTCAAGAAAAACATTAATCAACGTATCCATACTTATTAGGCCCAGAAATATACAAAGTATGCCAGTTTCAGATGTAGGTAAAATAGCGGGTAGAAACAATTGAAAAGCCCTACCTTTGACGGCGCGAATATCTGTACGTGACCAGTCTAAGATGGCCATTCAACTGGTCAGGGGGACGGGAAAATTGGCAGAGGTCTGGAACTTTGGGTCTGCGATAGCGGAGTGTGGACTGTCCGCCAGGAGAACAATGCCAGGCGCTTATCATGGGAGCTTTATGTTGGGGGGGGGGGGGGTGTCGTGTAACAGGGGGGGGGGGGGGGACATGCAATTAGTTGGTGTTGGTTTTTTTATAATAAACTCGCAGTGTTTAATTGATATGGTAGTTTATTTCAGCCTAGAATCCAGTCTTTCGTTATTGTTCTGTATACTTAAAGGTTTGTTAAAATGAAATGTATCCTATGCAGGCGTTCAGTGCCACCTGAAACCAAGGAGAGTTTGAACCCTCGATGCACCATAAGTGGGAGACTGAAACCTGAGGCGGACCGTAGAAACTATTTCTCAATGAGGGTCTTAACCTTTTAACCCTTACCGAGATAGACCGAACCCTATGAAGACTAAGGGAGCTAAACTATATATATATATATATATATATATATATATATATATATATATATATATATATATATATATATATTGCTTTTTCAGTTCCTTTTATTTTATTTTTTTAATTTAAAAGATTGATGCATTCCTACGTTTCTAGAAGTGCCACTATAACGTAAAGAGTTTAGAAAACATAGCCTAATTAACCTAAATGATGGTCTGGAAAACTGAAGGCTATTGTTTGCATATAACACACATCATAGCCACACATAAAACACACATGAAACACATAAATCACACATGCAAGTACAATCAACTAAAATATTGAAACTTACCATATACAATGTAAATAATTCCTTCTGATTCCAACTACTGTCTCGTACACTTGAGTCACTTCAAGATTCGTTACACAGTACTTAAAAACTAACACGAATATGAAATTGTGTTTAGCCAAACTAAAGCCAAATTGGCAAGTCAGCCTTAGAAAGAAAACGATTCACAAACACTGTTAAAGTTCGAACAAAGTTTTTCCACTACAATTACATCGTATTCATATAACAATTTTCATTTTATGTACTCGAAAGTCTATCACTGTTTTTTTTTTTTTTTTCTTTTTTTTTTAAAAATACGTTCAAGAAATCCAACCGATTTTCGGGAAAGATAAACATAAAAATTAATTAAAAATGTTCCGCTTAAAGTTTTTGCACTGAGATATCTAGATGTTAAAAACTGAGGTAAAAGTGAGATAAAGTGAGACAGATGGCGTCGCGATGAGAGAGATATATATGCATGAGCACGAGATGTATGTTTGTCTGAACGAGTGAGGTCCAAAAAAATATTGTCCAAACTTTATGAAAACTGGTTGCCGGAATATCAACAAACAAAATATTAGGAATGGAACTAGAATGTTTTTATTACAGAAAAGATTTTGTCGTGAAATACAAATTTTAAAACATACAAGCGCAACTCGCATCCAACGCCCACTAGCATACTTCACGCGCGCGCTGATACTGGAGTGTGAGTTGTCTTTACCTTGTGCCCGTGCGCCGATGATTTATTCGGGTGAGCGGTCGTGCGTCGTGGGTTGCGAGGCGTATAAGTGAGGGGTGAGTTGGTGGGGGGGGGGGGGGCAGCAGGGGTTTAAACCAGTCGTAGGGTCGCGTGACACGGCAATTATAAATCAGGTTTGATTGGATTTTATCTAATTAGTCAACGAGACTTGTGTCAACATTGGAAGATAATTGAGATGGAGAATGTATATTTTTTTATAATAAAAAGTATCGTTTGTGCCATTGTCTGTTTTATTCTTCTCTTTTTGTGAGATGATGTTATTTCAAATAATAGCTCAGTTATTGCTTTTTCTTATACCAAGTTAAAACTATTTAAAGTAAGGAAATATGCGTCCAGTTACTCATAACATGTTGTTTTTTTATTACGTTTTTAGATTTGTCAATGTATACGTAATGGGCAGTAATATCTTACTAAAATCCTGACTGATAAGTTCAAGTTGTTCCGATGACGGTTATAAATTAAGCTTATTACTTCCATTTTTTTCCAAAACGTATTAATCGTTCTGTCGCCTAGGTTATTCTTGTGGCGAATATGGCCCTGACAATTAAGAAGCCGTAAATATATTGATTTTAGTTATTTTGTTTAAAGTTTAGGGTTAGGGTTGTGAAAAGTTTATCTGTGGTCATGGGTTTGTGAATGTTATGGGTGGCTAATGTGTACAGATATATATCTACTTATTGCGTAAAAATGTTGTTAAGTTTTTCTTACCCTCACTTCCTCACAACTCTCACAGAAACCACGCCATTGTAGGTGAAGCAGATTATAGGTAATTAAATCCGAACGCTATAGTGAAAAAACTTGTAGAAACGTTCGATAACTTACCGGATCAGTTGAGGTAGATACGGCAGAACCACGTGATTATAGCTTGGGCAGTGGGCCAATAGCAGGGGGATGGGGGGGGGGGGGGGCAATGACAGCAAGTGGGCGCCGGTTGTTGTTTGCGGACTGGGGGCGCCGGCAGTTGTTTGTTGATTTGGGGCGTCATCTTTGTTTGCTGGCGTTATTAATGACATCGACTTTCCGATTTTCGCGAAAATTTGTTTGAAATGAGAATACACATGAGGCGCTTGTTTTTTTTTTATACAAACTCTCTAACCGCCTAAAAGCATATAGAATGATATATTTTTACAATGTAATATGCTTGTGCTGTTGTGCTTCGATCTACGAACAACTCGAGTTTGGAATGTTTCAGGTATTGAACTAGCCGCCTTTAGGTATAAAACAAAGCCGTGTTTTAAATCTCCTTTAATTTTAATCACACACGCGCGTTTCCTGGTTTACAAGTTGTGGGTTTGTGATTGTCAACAGGTAGTGAGACAGTTTTGGTGACCTTGGCCTATTTATGACAGGCACACGTGGTGGGGTTGTCTGCGGTTTCCGGTGTTGTAGTTGCACACGTGTGCATAATAAGTTAAGTCTGGACATTCTATGGTACCTGCACATACAATGGTGTCGGCTAATTCTCTACTGTTTACACATTTCCTGCTGTCTGTACATTCCGTAATGTCTGCACATTCCATGCTGTCAGTGGCGTACAGAGTTTCTTCCAGGCATCTCTTCGGGGGGGCGAAGCCCCCCCCGAAAAAATTTTACCGCCCCCCCGAACGAAATGAAATTTATATAATTTATATAGAAAATATATACTTTTAACAGTGTCTGCCCCCCCGAAGAAAGTTTACCGCCCCCCCGAAAATTTCAAGTGCCCCCCCGGAGAAAAAAGTCTGGAAGAAACACTGGTGGCGTAGCTACCGTAAAGCTAGCGTAAGCAAGGCATAGGGGCCAATGCTAATAGGGGCCTTTTTCCCTGTTTACATTTTTTTTAAACTTTTACATTGGAATTTTAATATTTGTATTATAAACAATTTTTTTTTAAAAGAAAACGGAAATCCAGTTTCTTTTCTACTGTAGAAGTAATCGAAAGTTACAAAACAAGCCCCAGGTCTTTCTTACTGGGGGGGGGGGTTGTACAGGGCACATCGGTATTAATAACACTATAGGCATTGTTGCATTGTCGAGCAAGCCGTTGAGAGAATTAGCCTATAAATAAACGTGAACATTGACTCTTTTGTGAAAATGGCATCCGGCACCCGCAAATTTATACGCATCGCTAAAAACTCTCTAATCCACCGCCAAAAAAATTCACCCCCTCCCCTCTCAACTCTCTGTCCTCACCGAAATTCCATCAATCCATAATAACAATTGAGCCATTTTTTGGTTAACAGCCGTGGACAGTGTTTTCACAACAAGCTACGTCGAAAATGTGTCAACGCTTTTCTGTTAGTTTTAACCTTAATTACAATTTTTTTTGTTGATCTAATTTATCACTAATCAATATGCCGCTACTTAAAGATTTGTGTTTGGTTCTCCTTATCCTTTATCCATTATTACAAAAATGATCCAATTACCAAGAAACATTGGAAATTCGTTTATAATAATCCAGACAAAACCTCTGCTGACCGTGAAATTTCCCACAACCCCACACACGGGGAGCAGCGCCCCCCTCTCCCTCCATCGAAGAGAAGCCAGAAAGCAACTTTGACTCCTGTAAAGTTTTCTAACGTTACATTTTTTTATACGTTTGGAGAGCGGTTTCTCGACAGTACGGCGGTTCGGTTTGCCACCCAGATTTCCCCAAAAGCTTTCTTAGTGCCTGGAGTCAGTTATTGGAGTATCCTGCACAATGGGTCAGGGTTACTGCTTAATTCAAAGGTCAAACTGCACAGGTGTATCAGCCGGCGCCCCGGGCTCTCCCCGTCAGCACTACGGCGCATACACTTGTTTTAGTGAGCGCCATGCCCTAGGGATACGGAGAAAGAAAATAAGGGGTGTCTTTCAGCCGCCTCGGCAGTAGTATACGATTAGGCTCCCAAAGTCTCTCCATTATTATGATATTATGAAACAAGTTGTAAATATGCCGTTTGGGTCGGTAACTTGGCCATCCTAAGTATCGAACATACAGAAGCAACTAAAACGGACTTCAAGGAACATATTAATCACTTTGCTAACTTATAAGAAAAGAAAAAACAAATCTAAATAAATCACGAGCAACTTTTAAAAAATGTGTATTTGGTTAGTGGCGTCACAGGGTTCGATATCACCCCGTCCAACAATTTTGCATCTCCTGTTGTTTTACCTCCTCTCCTTAATATATTTTATTATTTTAACTGAAAAAAACATGGCCTTGATAGTGAATTTTACGTGTCTCGTCATGGTATCACACCTAAATCGTTAGGCCCCTGCCATGTGACGCTACTGTGTTAGGTTACTTAAATGTTACTGGCTAACAGTTAACTTGTTAGTTTGTTTTTACATAAAGTAATATAAAATCAAAGGTATTTTACGTTACGGGTGCACTACATAATAACACAGTAGAAATACACAATTAGGACGTATAAAATACACAATTTACAGATTGACGTAGGGCCCAATTATAATTTTTGCATAGGCGCCCGAAAATCCTAGCTACGCCACTGCATGTTGTCTGCCAATTCCCTAATGTCTGCTCATTTCATAGTGTGTGCACTTTCCCTGATATCTGCACATTATATTGTAACTGTTCTATTCCAATGTTATCACTTTGCACTCTAGTTAAACTTTAAAAAAGTATCATTCAAATAAACTACGACTATTCTTGTTTACGTAAATAAAATATAAACCTTACAAAAACCCGGACTCATTAGAATAGGAAAAAAATAAAATGAAACAATTAATGTATTTTTAACTTAAAAAAAAACCTGCACTACTATTTAAAAAGCTGTAAACTTCAAGCTAAGCCATAATCCTCGTCTAACTCCCTTAGGCTTTACTCACCTGCCTAATACACTTTTACCTGTATTTTAACCAGCATATGTCGTAGACCTTAAGCTTTTCGCAAACGGAACTTCTGATATAAGTTTCTACACCTGTATCTCCACACACCCACACTCCAACATACCCACACACCCACATCTCCTCACACAAACACACCGACATACCCACACACTCAAATCTCCACACACCCACACACCGACATACCCACACACTCAAATCTCCACACACCCACACACCGACATACCCACACACTCAAATCTTCACACACCCACACCACACCAACTAACCCATACATCCAAAGTTACACACACCCACATCCTAATCATCCATACATCCACATACATACACACACACATCCCACTGTTACACACGCACATTCTCACCCCAAACCACACTCTCTTAAAACCACACCCCCACAACCACTCCCCACCCACCCTCACATATACACGACCCACTAATTAAATTAAAGCAAAAAAAAAATCTCACACCTTCATTCATTATTTTATCCAACTACAACAAAAATAGATCCGAAAATATGATTCGACAAGCGAACTTTTGGGGCCATTTTTATTTATTAACACGCGTCTACACACAATACAATTACGTCATTCCCAGGAGAGCGCTGAAATCTCTAACCCATGGGCCGTTACAGAAAAACAAAAGTGGCCCAGAAAACAAACATTTTAGGCGGGGAGAGAGGGGGGATTGTGAAGGGGTATGTCTAATCGGTTTAGCGTCAGTTCTAGTTTTATTGGGTAAACTGGAAAATAAAACAATATTTTCCTGACATGAAATAAGATTACATTACCGGATGTCGAGGTTTTTTAAAGTCAGTTTGGGTTGAAGGAATTACGTAGCAAAACCAATTTTTAGCAGTTAAACGAGAGGTTTAGCGGCTTAGCCCAAAATACAGGGGAATGACGTCTGCGTGACGTTAAGCTTTAATTAATTGCAGTAAAAGTTGGGGGGGATGTTTAAACTTGTGACAGGTAAGATTGCTGTGAGCACGTGATTTTTATTTCCGTGAGGTGTGATGAGTTGAGTGTTAGGAGGGTGAGTTTACATTATAAAAGTTAGGATAGAGAGAAAGTTGAGTTAACATTTTGGAGCTCAGCAAAAAAGGCTTAAGCTATAATATATATATATATATATATATATATATATATATATATATATATATATATATATATATATATATATATATATATATATATATATATATATATATATATATATATATATATATATATATATATATATATATATATATATATATATATATATATATATATATATATATATATATATATATATATATATATATATATATATATATATATATATATATAACTCTCTACGTGGGGACCATGCGAGACACCACCAAGACGTAAGGTCAACAGACCCTATTACTACCACCCCCACCCCCACTAGTCTGAAGAGCTGTTTACAATCGTAGTGACAGGCAAAATAGTTCATAATTTGCCAGGTTTTTAACAAAGAGTTGTACTCCCTTGCATACATCATCCACATAAAAAAGAGTAAAGTTTCTCTTTAGACCTAGCGATCAGTTGGGTAGATGAAGAAGAGTTCATGTGTTCCTTAGCTTCGGCAAAGGAAGGGATAGTGTTGGTCAGCACTATGCCCATCAGACTTTACTTTCCACAATGTAAGCCGGGTACCCATCAGAACTGGTTGAACTCATCGGCGTCCTACAGTCATAAATCAGAACCAAGATCCGAACTTGAGACCTTTTGACTAGCAGCGAAACGCCCTATCATTCGACCACGCCGTCTACACATCATCCGCATACAAACATTAAATCAGACCACTGTATTGGATGACATAATAAGCAAACTTTTAACCTTTAACCTTTCACAAGCCCGAACGCTGTAATACCAACACCATCATCCATTGAGCCGTAGAACTGGTTGTTGACCTACTTACCAGCCCTATAAATGCATTAGGATATTCAAATCATAAAACCAATGGCTAAACCCAACGTTGTCTTTAATCCAAACCTTAAATACACCCCTAAATTCCGTCTACAGCTCTAATTTTCGGCTACAGCATGCGTCTGACAAAGAAAGGCTACTTTAGGCAAAACGGAATACGGTTCTCCTTCTATCTGAACCTGATAATTGGAACAAATCGAAGACCTAACTTCAAGTCAGGCATAAATTCTTCTGTTATACAGAGTCAGAAAAGAAGTTGTATACATACTAAAAATCAATCACCAACTTTAAAGTTTATCTGCGTTAAAGTAGTTTCTTTCCGAGATCACACGCAGGCATATAGCCAGATAAATTGTTCGAAAGTTATGGTAAACAAGGGATCTAGTTGTGAAAGTTGATAAGGTGTTGGCCAGAATGTTTTTTATCTTCGCATTTACTTAGACGTAATTTTCCCCGAGAAAATGCGCCGGTTTTTTTTATACTGCTGGTATCGTTTTTGACAGCACGATAATTTACTTTATGTTGATAGTTTTCTGTTTGGTAAATGAAAAGAATATTTCTTTAATCGAATTTAACCAGTAAAGAAATGTGTTGGGCACTAAATTGAGCTTATGTCGTATTTTGATACGTATGTAATATGCGTAGAAAACATATTTTTGAAAATAGAAGATATGTAGAAGGAATGAACTTAAGGTGGGGTGCCAGCTAGAGAGAGCTGATTATAGCAGTTTGTAAGACGTTGTGTTGTCTTTTAAAACGATCGTTAAGATAGTGTCATTCACATACCAGTGATAAAAATGCTGAGATTAAATTGGTAAAAAGCATGGTGAAATCTAAATGACAGTTACTGGAATAAACACCCACCAACAGAAACACCGTAACACAAACATACACAAACATATACAAACATCTTAACTCAAACATCTGAACACAAACATACACAAACATCTTAACAAAAACATATTGAAACATCTAAACACAAACATCTGAACACAAACATCTTAGCACAATCATCTTAACACAAACATCTTAACTCAAACTTGCTTACACAAACATCTTAACACAAACACCTTAACACAAACATCTTAACACAAACATTTGAACACAAACACCTTAACACAAACATCTTAACACAAACACCTTAACACAAACATCTTAACACAAACATTTGAACACAAACACCTTAACACAAACATCTTAACACAAACACCTTAACACAAACATCTTAACACAAACATTTGAACACAAACACCTTAACACAAACATCTTAACACAAACACCTTAACACAAACATCTTAACACAAACATCCAGTGCCGGCGCTATCTAGAAGGCGAACTAGGCGGCGCCTAGGGCGCCATCCCTAGGAGTGCCAAAAATGTGTAATCGCTATTATCAAAAAGTACCCCCCAAAGACAGTAGTGCCCCCCCCCCCCCCCCAGAACGAAATGGAATTTATATTAAAAAATATATTCTTTTAACAGTGTCCGTAGTTCTGGATGCATCGAGTCTTATAACGTTTAGGTATCGAAGTTTGATATCTGTTGTGAATGTAGTAGAGTTTGAGTCTATCGAGCAGTCGAGTTTATCTTAAGTTAGATTATTTCAATTCAGGATGGAACACACTACAATGAAAGGTAGGCGTTCTCTAACTGAAAAATCTAATAATCTATATTACCACTCGTGAAGTATTAATATATTATATTATATAGGCTGGAATTAATAACTAACCGTAAACTTTTTTTTTTCAAATTATATTTTTTTTTTAATTTAATCAATAAGTATAGCAAGTCCTAAATAGTTACCCGTATTTGATTTTTTTTAAAGGTGTCCCTTAATTAATTTTTTTTTTTTTTTAAAAAAAAAAAAAAAAAAAAAAAAAAAAAAAAGATGAGTTTATTTTTAAACCTCTGAGCTTCTATTTAACTTGAACCATTTCCATATTTTCACAGTTATAATAAATATTCCCTTAATTAAGGGGATCCAAAATCACATCTGCATGGCGATTATTTAATTACACGAAAAATGATTGTCATCAAAATTGACTAGAAGTAGGTTATAATAAAGCTACCTTGTTTAAACTTTCAAACAAAACCTACAGTTAAGTAGTAAATTGTTAAAATATATTGTTTCGAAGCGGCCGCATAGTTAATATGAAAGATTTAGTATAATTTATAACATAATGAAATTTAAATCGTCGTATTGTGTTTTTCAAGCATGTCTTGGTTTCACTTAGTTAATTTAGCTATTCTTGTGAAAGCTGTTTCCCTTGAATTAAATTTTGGTATTTGGATTACCAAATGGGAGATAATTCGTTGCTTAACTTTACACTCATTTCAAATTCCTGCACCTTAGGTTGACCGCTTACATATAAATAAAACTTTAAGTTATTATTTGCTATTGTAAAAATGATATAGAGCAGATGTCTTAAAGGAATTAGTACAATCTTCTGCGACGAAGGAGGCAAGTAAAATTTGATTTTCATGTCTATTTATAACGTGCACTAACGTAATTGATAATAAATTAATGTCACTTTTAAGTAATAGTTTTCTTATACATATGTTTTGGTAATTAATTTGTGTGAAAGGGGGCGTTTTAATAAGGTTTGCCTTGGGGCTCAATCACCTGACGCTGGCACTGCAAACATCTTAACACAAACATCATAACACAAACATTTCAAAACAAACACCATAACACAAACATCTTAACACAAACATCTTAACACAAACATCTTAACTCAAACATCTCAACACAAACATCTTAACACAAACATTTTAACACAAACATTTTAACACAAACATCTTAACACAAACATCTTAACACAAACATTTTAACACAAACATTTTAACACAAACATTTTAACACAAACATCTTAACACAAACACCTTAACACAAAGACCTTAACACAAACATCTTAACACAAACATCTTAACACAAACATCTTAACACAAACACCTTAACACAAACACCTTAACACAAACATCTTAACACAAACATCTAAACACAAACACCTTAACACAAACACCTTAACACAAACATCTTAACACAAACATCTTAACACAAACACCTTAACAAAAACACCTTAACACAAACATCTTAACACAAACATCTTAACACAAACATCTAAACACAAACACCTTAACACAAACACCTTAACACAAACACCTTAACACAAACATCTTAACACAAACACTTTAACACAAACACCTTAACACAAACATCTTAACACAAACATCTTAACACAAACATCTTAACACAAACACCTTAACACAAACCTCTTAACATAAACATCTTAACACAAACACCTTAACACAAACACCTTAACACAAACATCTTAACACAAACATCTTAACATAAACATCTTAACACAAACACCTTAACACAAACACCTTAACACAAACATCTTAACACAAACATCTTAACACAAACATCTTAACAAAAACACCTTAACACAAACATC